>NC_090769.1:21775177-21825177 GCF_036898095.1 Palaemon carinicauda
AAGCCCAAGGGCTCCAACAGAGAAAAGTAGCTTATCATTATTACTAGCCAAGCTACAACCCTAATTGTAAAAGCAGGATGCTATAAGCCCAATGGCTTCAACAAGGAAAAATAGCCCAGTTAGGAAGGGAAATAAGGAATGATTATACCATATGCGAAGTAAAGAACAATTAAATTAAACTATTTCAAGAACAGTAACAACATTTAAACATGTTTCATATATAAACTATAAAAAGATACTTAAGTCAGCCTGTTCAACATAACATGTCAATATCATTATTATTTTTCTTACCATTATTAATGTTATTGTCATTATTATTTATTTGTGAACGGAAGTTTAATGGGCGTCACATTATGATAGGTCAGTGGCGCTTCCGATGACTAATATTTGCCGGGAATCCCATAACTCACGTCTGTATCATGTGATTCCCAAACTCACCTCTATGATATCATGTCATATCATATCATATGTCATGTTACCCACTGTATTACTGTATTGGTGTGTCAGCCATACCTGCTGATTACTTTTAATGTTTTAAAGGCCGCTCATGAATGGCAGAGAAAAGGGAGAGGGACATTGCTCTAGCAGGACAATGCCCTAGAGACTGACCATACAATGATCAGTGCCCAAGTCCCCTTTCCACCAAAGCTTGGACCAGGGAGGGTCAGGCAATGGCTGCTGATGACTCAGCAGTAGACATATAAGTTTCTACAAACCTACTATCCTTATCTCACAAGGATGGTGAGGTTGCAGATACTACAAGAAACTATCGAGCCTGAGCGGGACTCGAACCCCAGGCCGGGACGTTTCCAATACGCCACCAATTTTTATTGAAGTGCTCCAGTTTTCCTTATTTTCTTATTTATTATCATCTCTGGTTTAACGTTATTTTATTTGAATTGTTCATTACTTCTCATATTGTTAATTTATTTCCTTATTTCCTTTCCTCACTGGGGTATTTACCCTGTTGGAGTCCTTGGGCTTATAGCATTTTGCTTTTCCAATTAGGGTTTTAGCTTAGATGGTGATAATAATAATAATAATAATAATAATAATAATAATAATAATAATAATAATAATAGCAATAATTACTACTACTACTACTACTACTACTACTAATAATAATAATAATAATAATAATAATAATAATAATAATTTCAATGGTGTCTTTGAGTTCTGTCTCAGAGTACAATACCTCTTAAGATGACACATCAAATTGCTTTGGTGGACTCCTAGAAATACTTGAAGGATATAGGATAAACATATCGTGGGTTTTGCAGCCAGGTGGGACTTTTCCGTATGGGTGCGACACTAGGAAAGCAGTCCTCTAAGTAAAGTAAATCAAGGCATTAGATTTGCCTTGTGTCAGTCCGTCCTTTCGATCTCTTTAATATATTATGAATATTTGGCAGTTTTTTTTTTTTTTTTTTTTTTTTTTGTCCTGAGATGAAACGTAACTAAGGAATTAATGTAAAATTGATTATTCTGTTCATGAGCATAGCAAGTGCAAAGTTAATGGTAGTGGAGCTCTATCAAATGAATTTCCAGTGAACAGTGGAGTACTGCAAGGGAATGTGTTGTCACCTATGTTGTTTATTCTCCTCGGAGGTTTTGTAATGTATAGAACAATTGGGGATGGAAGAAAAGGATTGGACTGGATTGAAAACTGTAGTTATTAATGTAAAAGATTTACTTTAGTAAGACAAGGTAGAAATTATACTGGACACATAGTAACAACAGAGGCGGGGTTTTAAAACACCTATACAGCTATACGGTTGGATTTGTTATTACAATTAGGGTTGCTAACCCAGGTTAAGACTGCATTTATGGTCCTAACCCCAAAATGTTGGGAAACACTGCCGTACAGTTAAAAAAAATCGTAATTTTAATCGGAATTTCTCCGTATAGATATACTGCTCAGCCGTATTTCAGTAAATACAAGTGACCATATTTTTTACCCTATTTTATCATTATCTTTTAAGGGTTGGTGACCGTAATATCACTCCTTTACGTCAATATATCCGTTTTTAATATCTGGCAACATTTATTCCAGGATATTTTACCTTTTTTTCACGGCTTTTTACCGTTTTTCTCACGGCAAATATTTAACAGTATTGTAAGGATAACTGTGGGAAAGGAGAAGAAGAAGAAGAAGAACAACAACAACAACAACAACAACAACAACAACAACAACAACAACAACAACAATAATGAAGCTGATTTTTTATCTTTTTCTGCTTTTCCAGATACGCTGATAAGAAGCTAAGGTACATTAGACATCGCAGCGAATTGCTGGATCAAGAAGAAGAGGTTTCTCGCCTGCACGCGCTCAAAACGAAACCACTTCTGCTTGTAAGTCTTTTTCCCCCGCTTGTGTTTGTATGTTTGTTTGTTTGTGAGGTGTGGTATGAACTGGTAAATAAGGTACTTAAAAGCTATTTTTTTTATGTTTATACTAGTGTACGCTAGCCGTCAAAAATGACGGCTAGCTATCTAAATAGATGTGCACGCACTTAAAACTATAACATCTTTTGCCTCTTGCGTTTGTTTGTTTGTGTGTGTGTGTGTGTGTGTGTGTGTGTGGTATGAACTGGTAAATAAAGAACTCAGAAGCTTCTATTTATGTTGATACTAGTGTACGCCACCTGTCAAAAATGACGGCTAAATATTAAAATATATATGCACGCACATATATATGTATATATATATATATGTATATATACATATATATATATATACATATATATATATATATATATATAGATAGATAGATAGATCTTGGCCTAATTATATATATATATATATATGTATATATATAGGTATGTATATATATGATATATATATATAGCCAGACACTTTGCTCTTCCGTATAACTCATTATTATTATTATCAATATTATTACTACTCCTACTACTACTACTACTACTACTACTACTACTACTACTACTACTACTACTACTACTAGCTTAGTTACAACCCCAGTGGGAAAAGCAATATGCCATAAGCCCAAGGGCTCAAACAGGGATAAGTAGCCCAGATATTTCATAAACTATAAAAAGACTTATGTCAGCCTGTTCAACATAAAAACATTCGCTGCAAGTTTGAACTTTTTGAATTTCTACCGATTCAACTACCCGATTCATAACTCTTTTCAAATTCACACAAACCTTACTTGAATATACGAATATCTTTTTGACATTAAGATCTGGTTTCGCCATATTTTAATAACGGATATATATTTCTGAGAAGCGTTCTCTGGGTAAAATTGTCCCGTGAGAAAAGTTTTATATATTTTAACGTCATATCTGATAAAAATGATCCGTTACTCACGCTATTGTTTTGTTTTTATGTTTTTATGAATGGAATAATTTTTTTGGCTTATTCGATCGAGATATGTGTTAAATGCAGTTCGAGATGTATGCTGATTGCGGTTTGAATTTTGATAAGGTGAAAGCAGTTATAAGCTTGATGCGATTTTTTTTATTTGTTCTTCTAATATTTATAGCTGTAAAAAGATTATTTTTATTAAAGTTGACGGTCATTTTAACAATAATTCTATTCATCTATCTTATAATTATCACAGGTTTTTCGTACATATTTCTTTTTTTTTCTTGCTGTAATATTTATAGCTTTAAAAAGATTATTTTCATAAAAGTTGACGGTAATTTTAACAATAATTCTATTCTTCTATCTTATAATTATCACAGATTCTTCTTACATATTTCCTTCTTTTTTCTTGCTGTAGTATTTATAGCTGTATAAATATTATTTTCATTAAAGTTGACGGTAATTTTAACAATAATTCTATTCTTCTATCTGGTAAGTATCACAGATTCTTCGTTCATATTTCCTTTTTTCTTTGTGTAGTATTTATAGCTGTAAAAATATTTTTATTAAAGTTGACGGTCATTTTAACTATAATTTTATTCATCTATCTTATAATTATTACAGATGCTTCGTACATATTTCCTTTTTTTTCTTGCTGCAGTATTTATAGCTGTAAAAAGATTATTTCTATTAAAAGTTGGCGGTCATTTTAACAATAATTCTATTCATCTATCTTATAATTATCACAGATTCTTCGTTCATATTTTTCCTTGCTGTAGTATTTATAGCTGTAAAAAGATTATTTTTTATTAAAGTTGACGGTTATTTTAACTATAATCTTATTCTTCCATCTATTAATTATCACAGATTGTCCGTACATGTTTCCTTATTTTTTCTTGCTGTAGTATTTATAGCTTTAAAAAGATTATTTTTATTAACGTAGACGGTCATTTTAACAATAATTCTATTCTTCTATCTTATAATTATCACAGATTCCTCGTACATATTTTTTCTCCTGCTGTAGTATTTATAGCTGTAAAAAAAATATTTTTTTTATTAAATTTGACGGTCATTTTAACTATAATTTTATTCATCTATCTTATAATTATCACAGATTGTCCGTACATATTTCTTTTTTTTTTCTTGCTGTAATATTTATAGCTTTAAAAATATTATTTTCATTAAAGTTGACGGTCATTTTAACTATAATTTTATTCATCTATCTAGTAAGTATCGCAAATTCTTCAGACATATTTCCTTTTTTCTCTTGCTGTAGTATTTATAGCTTTAAAAAGATTATTTCTATTAAAGTCGACGGTCATTTTAACTATAATTTTATTCTTCTATCTAGTAAGTATCACAGATTCCTCGTACATATTTTTTTTTCCTTGCTGTAGTATTTATAGCTTTAAAAAGATTATTTTAATAAAAGTTGATGATAATTTTAATAATAATTCTATTCTTCTATCTAGTAAGTATCGCAAATTCTTCTGACATATTTCCTCTACATAGATTGCTTTAATATATCTATGGCCTTTCGAGTTCCATGATAATCACCTTCATACACAACATCATTATTATTAATATTGAAACAATTGGTTTGATATTAAATATATATATATATATATAGTATATATATAAAATAAGACTCGATTAACAATTCCTTCCCAGTGTTTTAGAGTCTGCGAGGTCACTCTTGGGATTTCTCCTTTGCTAAGTCTTGCATATGCGCACTAAGGTCTGCGGCGCTGGGAACTCCCAGGCACTGCCTTAAGGCAAGAATTCCACTGGTCCTATGTTGCAGAATGTATCTTTTGACCTGGCTTTTAGTTTCTCTCTCTCTCTCTCTCTCTCTCTCTCTCTCTCTCTTAGTAATACTGTAAACGAATTAAGGAATAAGTTAGATAAGGTGATTAAAACTCGACAAATGTTTAAATAATTTTGATCTACCCAAGAGCAAATGGACTCTCTCTCTCTCTCTCTCTCTCTCTCTCTCAGTAACAGTATACGAATTCAGGAATAAGTTGGACAAGATCATAAAAACTCTACAAATGTTTAAATAATTTGATCCACCCAAGAGCAAATGGAGTCTCTCTCTCTCTCTCTCTCTCTCTCTCTCTCTCTCAATGAACTTTATCATTGGCTTATGTCGGTTTAATACAGAAATACACTGCGTTCATATACATAATCATCGTTAAAATTAAAACTTATACTCTCTCTCTCTCTCTCTCTCTCTCTCTCTCTCTCTCTCTCAATGAGCTTTATCATTGGCTTATGTCAGTTTAATACAGAAATACACTGCCTTCATATACATAATCATCGTTAAAATTAAAACGTCTCTCTCTCTCTCTCTCTCTCTCTCTCTCTCTCTCTCAGAATGAACATTATAATTCGGCCAGAAATACGCTGCCAACTTTATATAATAATTTAGATAATCTTAGTTAAATTCAAAACACTCTCTCTCTCTCTCTCTCTCTCTCTCTCTCTATATATATATATATATATATATGTATATATTTATATATTTATACATATATATACACACATATATATATATATATATATAGAAACATTGCCATCTTTATGTAATTAGTTAAAGTCAAAGTTTAAAAAGTATCTCTCTCTCTCTCTCTCTCTCTCTCTCTCTCTCTCTCTCCTAACAAGATGTCACCATGTACAAGTTCATTTTAATGTCAACAGATGACGTAACTCAATCTCACGATGACGTAATCAAGAGTTATTTTAAAAATACGAAATGAAGTCTGTCTCCAAATGACGTCATACTTTCTAGGAGTTCTGTCTCCCCCGGATGAATGGCGCTAGAGTCATTGATATTTGAAACACACTAGTAAGATTAGATAATCTATCATCCGGTTGTGGCGTCGGTACACCGTATGCGGACGGAGTACTGTTGGCGCCTATACGGCTTTTGTTTACTCTTCCGTTTTTGCTGTCCGGTCTCCCTGGCCCCAACGAAGGACCAGATAGTTCAAATTGCCTTAGTTGATTTTATATATATTATGTGCAGAAGTTACTGTATTTTTCTTTCACTTTTTTCTCTATATTTATCCTTTTTTTCTTTGTTGAGCCTGAGGGCTCCAACAATGAAAATAGTCCTGTGAGGGAAGGAGATATATATATATATATATATATATATGAATAAAATAAAGTTGATACTAATTCTTTTACAGTGTCAAATTCTGATAAAACAATCATGATAAGAATATGATTTGTAATTTCTTGTATAAATTTTATTTAACACCTGGTAACTTTTTTTTTCTTTTACTTTCAGCAAGAGAAGATAAATGAAGTTCGCGGTCGTGTTGCCTTGTTGAAGCTGGTCGTAGACGGTACCAAAGAAAATATTTCTATAGGTGAGTTGAGTTAGTTATTAGATCTAATGATTGAAGTGCAATTATCTTCTATATATTAATACGATAGCATGTGTGTTATTTAGTTTGTGTGTCGTGCTTTAAAGAAAACAGAAATAAGTTCATGGTATACTCTTACAAATTCATGCATTAAAGAAAACGGAAATAATTTCATGGTATACTCTTACAAATTCATGCTTTAAAAAAGACGGAAATAATTTCATGGTATGCTCTTACAAATTGACGCTTTAAACAAAACGGAAATAATTTCATGGTACACTCTTACAAATTCAAGCTTTAAAGAAAACGGAAATAATTTCATGGTATACTTTTACAAATTCACGCTTTAAAGAAAACGGAAATAATTTCATGGTATACTCTTACAAATTCACGCTTTAAAGAAAACGGAAATAATTTCATGATATACTCTTACAAATTCATGCTTTAAAGAAAACGGAAATCATTTCATGGTATACTCTTACAAATTCACGCTTTAAAGAAAACGGAAATAATTTCATGGTATACTCTTACAAATTCACATTAGACTTTGATTACTTAACCAAAGCACATCTTATATAGTTTTCCCAATTTGGTTTTTAGCACCTGATTTTTTTTTATATATTAGACAAATAAATTGAGTTCTATCAATTTCCATAACCTTCATTATAAAATTAATCTCGGGACATTTTATTCAAACATGTATAGGTTAGGAACAAGATTATTAGTATTGAAAATATCATTTCGTGTAATTTACACGGGTTCCACTAGTTATAATTAATGATAGATAAGGAATAATAACTATTATGTTTATAATAACTGATCATTATTTGGTTGGTCGTAAACTGAAGAGAGCTTTGAATTGGTAATGAAACAAGGTTATTTGACTGTTGATAAAATGGCTTTGAATCATAACAGTTGTAATTGATTGGAAGTATTTATTAAGTTTTTGACATAAAGAATTGTTTTGTAATACAGTTAAAAAAAAACGAATGAATATTGTACCAACCGTATGTCACACGATCGTATATACTGTAGTTCATTTTGTGTTTGTATCTTCGCTCTCCCCTCGCACTAAAAAGAACCTGAAAAAAACATGTCTGTGTTTCTCAAGGGTAACGGTGTTGATTTTGAACTCCGGATAGCAAGGTTGGTTGCATCGGGGATCTCTATTATAGAGGTCCCGAGTTCGGTCCCCGCCAGGGACGCGAATACTGTGAGACCTTCTACCGGGGGGTACTCCCACGTGGCACCTGGGGGGGAGGTTAGAGGGGACTAGTGATAGTCCCTGCTGGCTAATGGTTGCCCGAGGAGGACGATGTAAATCGTCTCTGTGGAGACCTAAAACCCGCAACTTTAACTTTAACTTTTAACATGAAATTTCCTGTTGCCCTGAGCTTTTGTATATAAAGGAGAGTGTTCTATAATAAACTCACTCAGTTGCTTTCACCCTGTCTTTGAGTCACAACCTTCTCTCGGCCCATCACAATATATAGCCTGAAATTACACTGAATACTTTATAAACGTGTATCATAGCTAGTTTCTCTAGAACATTAGACATGTGATAGAAATATTTCTAGAGGAAGAGTAGTGTTATGAAAACAAACATTTGCGAACTCGTGAAGGGAGGGAATAATCCGCGGTATGAAGCTAGAAAACCAGTTTAACCTATTAGAGATAGTGATTAGTTTGCGGGGTTTGACAGTGCTGGATATGCCTGATGATTATGTCACTAATTGCTTAACTATAGTCAATTTCTTTTAGCGATGCAGATTTGCACTGACTCGCAGCGGTGCCCTTTTAGTTCGGAAAAGTTTCCTGATCGCTGATTGGTTGGACGAGATAATTCTAACCAATCAGCGACCAGGAAACTTTTTCGAGCTAAAAGGGCACCGCTGCGAGTTGGTGCAAATCTGCCTCGATAAAAGAAATGGACTATAGTTTGTGGGGTTTGACAGTGCTGGATATGCCTGATTATTATGTCACTATTTGGTTTTCTATTTTGATTACTTTTACATAACACTTAGTCTTTAATTATTGATGCATTTGTAAGACTGTCATGCATTCATATTGTTAAATGCTAATAAATGGATGTTGAGTTAAGAATATCGTAATGCATTCATTTTGTTAAATAATAGATGGATGAGTTGAAAGTATCTTAATGCATTGATATTGTCGAATGATAGGTGGATGTTGAGTTAAAAATATCTTAACACATTAATATTTTTAAATAATTGATGGATTTTGAGTTAACAATATCTTAACACATTGATATTTTTAAATAATTGATGGATTTTGAGTTAACAATATCTTAACACATTGATATTGTTAAATAATTGATGGATTTTGAGTTAACAATATCTTAACACATTGATATTGTTAAATAATTGATGGATTTTGAGTTAACAATATCTTAACACATTGATATTGTTAAATAATCGATGGATTTTGAGTTAACAATATCTTAACCCATTGATATTGTTAAATAATGGATGGATCTTGAGTTAACAATATCTTAACGCATTGATATTGTTAAATAATGGATGGATGTTGAGTTAATATCTTAACGCATTGATATTGTTAAATAATGGATGGATCTTGAGTTAACAATATCTTAACGCATTGATATTGTTAAATAATGGATGGATCTTGAGTTAACATTATCGTAACGCATTGATATTGTTAAATAATGGATGGATCTTGAGTTAACATTATCGTAACGCATTTATATTGTTAAATAATAGAGGGATTTTGTGCTAGAAATATGTTAATCCATTGATATTGTTAAATAATAGATGTATTTTGAGTTAAAAATATCTTGACGCATTGATATTGTTAAATAATTGAAGGATATTGATTTAAAAATATCTTGATGCATTGATATTGTCAAGTATTAATAGATGGATGTTAAGTTAAAAATGTCTTAACGCATTGATAATGTTATGAAATAGATGGATGTTGAGTTAAAAATATTTTAACGCATTGATATTGTTAAGTATCAGTAGATGGATGTTGAGTTAGAAGTACCTTAACGCATTGATATTGTTAAATAATAGATGGATGCTTAGTTGAAAATATCTTTACTTTCAGTTAAGAAAAAATCTGCCGAGGTAGCTAGTAAGAATGAAGAGATTCGAGGACAGCTACCCGTATTTCACCGTAGGCTAGATAAAATGATAAAGATTGTGGAGCAGTTTGAGTGCAAGGTATGTTATTATACTTCATTTTATGAAAAGAATCCTTTAATGCAATTATTATTATTATTATTATTACTATTATTATTATTATTATTATTATTATTATTATTATTATTATCATCATCATTATAAAGGTCCACATTTTTTTTATTTATTTGATGTCGGCTTTCCCCAAAATTTGGGGAAGTCCCTTGGTATATGTATGATGTATTACTTGCTAAACTACAACCCTAGTTGGAAAAGCAGGATGCTGTAAGCCTAGGGGCCCCAATAGGGAAAATAGCCCTGTGAGGAAAGGAAACAAGGAAAAAAAATTGTTTAAGAACAGTAACAACATTAAAAAATTTCAATCTTTAGTATGGAATGCCTCCCAGTATTATCATTAAGTTTAGCTGCATATTTTATGATTTTCTGTTGTGCAAATTAAGTTTTGGTCCATTCCCAAAATGATTGCTTATCTCGAATGCTTTGATATTCAGTAAACTCTTATCCTTGGAAAGTGACAGACTGCGGTATATGCATTTTCGATCGTTAGGTCTGTATGAAAATGATTAATCTTTTAGACTTTTAAACCATATACAAATTCACAGACACGTATATGTATTTTCGATCATTAGGTCTGTATGAAAATTATTAATCTTTTAGACATTTAAACCGTATACAAATTCACAGACTGTGGTATATGCATTTTCGATCATTAGGTCTGTATGAAAATTATTTATCTTTTAGACTTTTAAACCATATACAAATTCACAGACATGTATATGTATTTTCGATCATTAGGTCTGTATGAAAATTATTAATCTTTTTGACATTTAAACCATATACAAATTCACAGACTGTGGTACATGCATTTTCGATCGTTAGGTGTGTATGAAAATGATTAATCTTTTAGACATTTAAACCATATACAAATTCACAGACTGTGGTACATGCATTTTCGATCGTTAGGTCTTTATGAAAATTATTAATCTTTTTGACATTTAAACCATATACAAATTCACAGACTGTGGTACATGCATTTCCGATCGTTAGGTCTGTATGAAAATTATTAATCTTTTAGATATTTAAACCATATACAAATTCACAGACTGCGGTACATGCTTTTTCGATCGTTAGGCTTGTATGAAAATTATTAATCTTTTTGACATTTAAACCATATACAAATTCACAGACTGCGGTACATGCTTTTTCGATCGTTAGGCTTGTATGAAAATTATTAATCTTTTTGAAATTTAAACCATATACAAATTCACAGACTGCGTTACATGCTTTTTCGATCGTTAGGCTTGTATGAAAATTATTAATCTTTTTGACATTTAAACCATATACAAATTCACAGACTGCGGTACATGCTTTTTCGATCGTTAGGCTTGTATGAAAATTATTAATCTTTTAGACATTTAAACCGTATACAAATTCACAGACTGGTATATGTATTTTCAATCATTAGGTCTGTATGAAAATGATTAATGTTTTTGACATTTAAACCATATACAAATTCACAGACTGCGGTACATGCATATTCAATTGTTAGGTCTGTATGAAAATACTTAATCTTTTTGACATTTAACCCATATACAAATTCACAGAATGTGGTATATGCATTTTCGATCGTTAGGTCTGTATGAAAATGATTTATCTTTTAGACTTTTAAACCATATACAAATTCACAGACTGCGGTATATGTATTTTCAATCGTTAGGTTTGTATGAAAATGATTAATCTCTTTGACATTTAAACCATATACAAAATCACAGACTGTGGTATATGCATTTTCAATCATTAAGTCTGTATGAAAATTATTAATCTTATACTTTTTTTAGTTACATGATTTGAATTTATGAGTGTTGCTTCATGTATACAGTATTTAATGTTTATCTGTTGCAGGTTAAAGACAAAAGAAACCAGTTAGCTATCTGTAATGCTCAACTTAAAGGAGTTATAAGGGGAAACATCCGGCAGTTAACGCGTTATATCTTCCCAATAACGGAAGTTAAACCTGCCAGAAGGTAATGTCCATTGTTTTATTTTTAAAGTTAGTGTTTCCTCTTGTTTTACTTCTGCGTGTTTTATTTTCTAATGATTTTAGGAGTTTCTATATATATTGTTAATAAGGTTGAACCCATTTTTACATAGTTAATCTTCTTTTGTTTGTTAATTTTTACTTAGAAATTAATTAAAAAGAGTTTGTTTCTTATTATCATTATCGTCATTGTCATTATCATCGTCATCGTCATCGTCATCGTCATCGTCATCGTCATCATCATCATCATCATCATTGTCATCATCATCATCATCATCATCATCATCATCATCATCATCATCATCATCAGTTAATTTTGTAGCAGAAGGTTTGGTTGCCTTAAAGACACTGCATTGTCAATTCACCTTATTTCTACAGTATATAATATCTCATATCATATGTGGTTACAGTAATCAGTTAATAATGAACTACTGTAGATTGTTATGAAGAATTTGCTCTCCCCGGAATTAAATGAGTTGCTCTTTGTCTTTTCAGATATACATTTTGTATTATTGAAATTATGAGAATTGACTATTTTATCGTTGTTGTTTCTAGTTTATGTAACATTTGAAAATATTTGCATTCGCAGTATTGACGCAGATCCTCAACACCTAGACACTGTGTCTGCAATTGCAGAGGCTGCCCAGACAACCTACGTTCGTGGGAGATGGGTTTATACTGATACTTCTCATGAAACTCAGTATAGAATAGTTCATCCTCTGTTGCCCGGTTCGGGAGATTATTCAGCGTTTAATTTGTTATGTGAGTTTGTCATATTTCATTCTATTAAGTTGTAATTCTTAGTTATCATTAGATATAAGGTAAATAAGGTTTTCACAGAAACACTTGCGTAAGTTCTTAAGCCATATAATGAGTGAAAATAATCAAAATAAACGTAATACACTGGAGGAGCTGTGAACAGCGGCTGGCTACGGGAAAGACTGGTTGCAATAATACCAGATAATTAAGATATGAAATGCATGCCACATGAGATTATATAAATGCTACATAGTATTCCCTATGCTCCAATAAACAAGAATACTTGCATACATGTATTCCTAACACAACATATATGCTAAATGTGTATTAGCAATAAAGGTACATATAACAATGATAATCATATATATACTGTATATGTAAATAATTGTTAGAAATGTTAGAAGAGTCTGTCAAAGGTCATACATGTAACTTTTTAGATACAGTACTGTAGTTGAATATAATAGTGTACGTATGTCTATACAGTCAGACTTTAACTTTTGCGGGTTTGACATTTGCAAGTTGGATTATTCGCGGGAAGTCCCAGGTATTCGGTAATGTAAGTTTTTTAGTTTTCACAATTATACAACACATATAGAACCTGCTGCTTCCTCCGATGCCTTAGATGACCGCGGAGGTAGCAGCAGTAGGGGATTCAGCATTATGAAGCTTCATCTGTGGTGGATAACGGGGGAGGGTGGGCTGTGGCACCCTAGCAGTACCAGCTGAACTCAGTTGAGTCCCTTGTTAGGCTGGGAGGAACGTAGAGAGTAGAGGTCCCCTTTTTTGTTTTTGTTTCATTTGTTGATGTTGGCTACCCCCTAAAATTGGGGGGAAGTGCCTTGGTATATGTATGTACAACACATACAGAACAGATGTTTATAGAAAAGATAATGAGCCACTACAGTATTACACAAGGACTTGAAAATTCATGTATAACAGTATCAATTTCAACTTACTTGTTTGCAGAGAAGAGTAAGTTGAAACTGATTCTGTTCTATAAGTAAATTTTGAATCCTTAGTAGAACAATGGCTCTGTCATCTCTATAAAGTCTTGTTCTGTATTTGATGTTATATAACTGAGAGTGCTTTTCTGAATACTAAGTATTTTCTAGTTATATTAGGAAATAAGGACAATAACTATTTTATTGTTATTATTATTATTACTAGCCAAGCTACAACCCTAGTTGGAAAAGCAAGATGCTATAAGCCCAAGGGCTCCAACAGGGTAAAATAGCCCAGTGAGGAAAGGAAATAAGGAAATAAATAAATGATGTGAATAAATTAACGATATATCATTCTAAAAACAGTAACAATGTCAAAACAGATATATCTGTTTTTGACGTTGTTAATAGTTTATATAGGACATGTCATATATAAACAATAAAAAGACTCATGTCAGCCTGGTCAACATAAAAACATTTGCTCCAACTTTGAACTTTTGAAGTTCTACTGATTTAACTACCCGATTAGGAAGATCATTCCACAACTTGGTAACAGCTGGAATAAAACTTCTAGAATACTGTGTAGTATTGAGCCTCATGATTGAGAAGGCCTGGCTATTAGAATTCGAGGACAGCTATCCGTATTTCACCGTAGGCTAGACTTTCAACATTTGCTTGTGTGTCTGTTACCTATGAACGTTAAGGTGTGATTGTTTATGTTATTGAAGTTTTGACTATCATTGTGGATGATCTTATAACTTTTTATATTGTTCACTTGTTTTGACTCTTATTGAAAAGGTTTTTCACTTTCTTAGTAGTCAACAGTGGTGGCGAAGAAGATGGCACCGACGCAGAGCGGTCTGGCGGATACAACGTTTGTGCCGGCCTTACGTACCTCAGTCAACTCGTCGATACTTTGGCATTCTACCTAGATGTTCCGTTACCAAAGAAATTGAATTATAGGTATGAATCGAGTCGAAAAGCTTTTTTTTCTTAGGTGTCTTAAAAGTTATGGTAATATTATATTATTTTCTGCTTTTTTGGTGCTGTTGTTAATGAAATTTAAGAAACTTATGAAAATCAAGAAGATTATTGGGTGGATAGTTTTATACAACATTGTCTGTTTGACTGAGGCCATCTGAAAATTAGGTAAAGTTAGGAAGTATTTTGTAAATTGTAGTACTCTGACAGTTTTTATTCCTGTCAAAGATGTGTTTTTCTGAAATAAAATACTTCATTGGCTAAGTCCTAGACATTTTGTTGTACCTTTAACAATGAAGTAGTACTTCTGAAATCAAATGTTAGTGATATTAATTGTACCGAGTGTTTCAATATGCTTTTGAGAATGCTTGCCCAATTTTTTACATGAACTACATTATGTACTGTAGTATCTTATGGTAACCTCAAATTTTACTTTAGCCTTAGTTATAACTATGCGATGTGCTAATGAATGGCTAAAGTCTATCGCATTACAGTGATATTATGCATTTTAATAAATCCTTTTCCTTTTTTCTCAGTGAATTTGGTAGACTTGAGCTGAACGAGCAACAGTTTGTGCGACGGGTTGCGCGTCTAAACACCAATGTTATATATCTGTGCTTTTCTCAAAATGTACCTGTTCAGCACTTAAGACCTACGCACACGACTCCCAATCTTCTGGCCTTGTTAGATGCCCAGGTTGCGGATTTAGGCAGGTAGGTTATTATAATACTAGTGTACACTACCCGTCAATAATAACGGCTAAATATTTAGATAGATAAGCACACTCACATCAACCCCCCCTCCTCTCACCAGGGTTTGATTACTCCCTCTCCCCCTACCCAAGGGACAGGGAGAGCTCAACGGAACCGGAAAGAATTATATATATTTATATATATAGCCAGACACTTTCTCTTCTCTAAATAGGGGAGATTGATACTATAAAAAATTCTAGCATTACCATATATAAATTTTAACTTTTTTTTTTTTTTTTTTTTGCATAGGAAGAAAATCTCTGCAGGAATATTTTTTGCTCTACTGAAAGAAAGCATAATTTAAGTGATTAAAATTTTGGTTTCAAAATTGGCATTTTATCAAATGGTATGAATATATGGTAAATAGTTTCAAAGACTTCCATCAGTGGTCTGCATCTTCATTTAAAAATAACTTGGGATTTTTTGCCTTGGCCAGTTATCTGACAATGAAGGAGTATTCACATAGCCTTTTCAAACAAATTGGAAATTTAGTGTTTGTATTTGAGGCTGTATAAGAAATTCTGGAATCTTTCAAAGAATAGATTGATTTGTCCTTCAAATTTTGTTTCATTTTGGCTGCCATTACTTATCCTAAATGTAATTTCAGATTCATAATTTACTCCAAGTATGCATTTAGTTTTATAACTGTTGTTTTAAGAGTAGTTTGTTCACCTAACTAACAAGCCTTCCGTTATTTGTAGATGGATATTCTTTCAGCAAAGCTGGAAGGTAGACAATTAGACTTTTTGGTGCGAGCTGGCAACCCTACCCAGCGATTGGGTAGGGGCTGGCTAGGGTTACTAGCCACCTTTATATATACATGTACTCACGGAGTGGTGGACTACTCACTTTTTCTCTTTAGCTTATAGAGAGCGAACAATAATAGAGGATAAGGTTTTATTATTCTCTAATTGATGCTACTCATTTCCTTCACCTGTTGTTCTTGGATGAGTATATATTAGTGTTTTGGTGTTAGTTTCCCTTTTTATGTAATACATAACGTTAGTTTCCGATCCTTCCAATTATTTTGAGATTTTATGGTCTGTTATTGATATTATCGCACATGCAAAACTGAGGTCTTGGCTGAAAATCCCCTTTGGACTGAGGAAAGATATCAATCTCGATATACAGTGACTCCATATTTGTTCCTTTTATAAGTAATTTGCATAAATAAGCACCGTGGGAGATATGTGTATTTTTTATAAGAAAGATCACAGACTTTCTATAAAATCACAGATATTGTATAGGGATTTAAGAGCTTTTTTGATGTTTGGGACAGTAAATTAGGAAGTGAACTCTATCTTGCTCTCTGAACAGGTTTTATTGAATATATGTTGTTTTCATCTCTCATTGTACTGTCTGATGTATTAATCTTCATAGAAATTCTTATAGTGTTGCCTTTTACAGACAGGGAAGCTTCGAAGTCAACGAGTCACTTGTCGAAAGCATGGAGGAAGGTATGGAGGAGGAAAATGCAGACGGCTCCGAATCGGAAGAGGAAGATACTGATACGCTTTCGGCCGAGTGGGAAACGGTAAGGACTCTATCGTTCAAATATGCTTTTGCGATAGTTTAAATTCTAAAGAGAAGGTGTAGATCTTGGAAAAGTCTCTTTTGAGGCTAGGAAAGTTTAAAATCTAAAGTGAATGTGTAAGATCTTGGAGAATTCTCTTTCTGGACTAGAAAAGTCTAAAATCTAAAGATAAGATGCAAATCTTGGTAAAGTCTCTTACAACTTGAAGGTGAGAGTATTACAAGAGTAAAGGTATACATTGAAGTTGCTTAAAATCTGCTTCTATCTTCCACTTATCTATTTTTAAATTTAAGACACTTTACTTGTGATTTTGATGAGAAAAATTGGAAATTACTGTAGGGTGCAGATGTTTCTCATATTTTACTAAATCATGGCGAGAACATAAAGTTTTTTTTTAAATTCACTTTTCATTTCCATATTATGAATTAGGTTATTTTATGTTGATTGTAATCTTACTTGTGCTTTTCATTTTTGATTCTATTTATTTTCATTCGTAGGTCCACTGGCCCGAAGGGCCCAGAGGACATATATCCATGGGCTATCCAAGGTCCTCTGGTACTTACACAGCTGTAGCTCAGAAATTGTTTGAAGGATTTCCTTATAACTTGGTAGGGGTGTGCTTTCTTCCCTAAGTCCTTGTATCAATGCAGAGTTTATTTACAAAGTTCCCTGTTTTAGCGGGCTTATTGCATGCTATGCTTATCAACAATTGCATAGAGTTTACTTGTTAACTTTTACTTCCAGGGGTTTTTGGAATTTGGGTGGTGGGAGACTGTCTTCTTAAATCAAATGATTATTCGGTTAGCTTTTTGTTTAAAGGTATTCCTCTGTAATCGTTTCCCAAAATAGATCATCACTGATCTTATGCAGCCTAGGAGGCAAGAGCATAATAAACTATAAATTTGTGCTGTGAAAGACACTGTAATCCATTGAAAGATAATGCGCATGAAATTAAAAATTTACACTGAGCAAAACACTTATCGACTTTGCGGGCAAGTCCAAAACAGAAGGATGACCTGGAGAGCGCGAGTAGTAGGTGTCGGTGGGGTAGCCCAACTGTATTCTCTAGGGCCTGTCACGGCCCTCCCCTTTGATGAAGGGATTATCTAAATGGAAGACAGCCTGTGAATAGTGGTTTTCACACGCCCTTGTTAAATACACGACACCCACAAGGTGATAGCGCGAGGGTTGTAACCTCTGCATTCCATGCTTTTATCTTTCTCTAGTATATTTGGAAGATTTATATTAGAAAAGTGTAAAGAAGGACCCTTTTCACCGGCCGTCACAGGTCTCTCTCCAGAAATAGATTTTTCCTTCGTCAAAATCCCTTTTTTAAGCAGGTTGGATGTATTTAGTAAGTCCCCTACTTAAGAACAAGAAGTGTTTCAATAATGGGTTCTTATATTGAAAAGTTCCTGAGTTCAACATACGGTAATTAACCATTGTGTTCAGTTCGTAACCTCCGTCCCCTTTCCTAAACTCACTATTACTGTGAGCTAGCCCACATGTATCGGGAAAATTTTCAACTATTAGGGCCTAATAAAATGCCATTAAGAAAAACTTTAGTGAGTTTGTTTTATATTTTGCACTTATATTAATAGTTTTTAATTTATTACTCACTGGTTCTTAACTTTGAAAATTCTTAAGTTGAAATTTATCGTTTAGCAGACACTAAAAAGTTTCCAGAAAGACATCAAAAGTTGAATAATCCTTGATAGAACAAAAAAGTAGGGATCAATGAATAGAAGAGATTCATTCTAAGACAGTATGAAAGACACAGGAAGGCAACAGACTTTGAGGAACAGACGGGAGAATGTAAAGATTATTGAAGAGGGGGATTTATGTTGAAAGTAGTATTGTTGAAATGTGTAATTTATACATACAATAATACCCTGCCCTATGTCATTAACCCTTTTACCCCCAAAGGATGTACTGGTATGTTTCACAAAAGCCATCCCTCTACCCCAATGGACGTACCGGTACGTCCTTGCAAAAAAATACTAAAAAAAATTTGTTTTTCATATTTTTTGATAAGTTTTTGAGAAAATTCAGGCATTTTCCAAGAGAATGAGACCAACCTGACCTCTCTATGACAAAAATTAAGGCTGTTAGAGCAATTTGAAAAAATTATACTGCAAAATGTGCTGGGAAAAAAATAACCCCTTGGGGGTTAAGGGTTGGAAATCTCCAAAGAGCCTGGGGGTAAAAGGGTTAATCTTTTTTTAGAATTTGAGGTATTTTTGCTTATTTTAATTTTATTTTTAAGGCACAAATTAGACATTAACCCTTTTACCCCCAGGCTATTTGGAACTTTCCAACCCTTTACCCCCAGGGGTTATTTTTATTTTTCAAGCACATTTTGCAATATAATATATTTAAATTGCTTTAACAGCCTTAATTTTCGTCATAGAGAGGTCAGGTTGGTCTCATTCTCTTGGAAAATGTCTGAAGTTTCTGAAAAAATTATCAAAAATATGCAAAAAAAAATATAAATAGCAGTTTTTTGCAAGGACGTACCGGTACGTCCATGGGGGTAAAGGGATGTGTTTTGTGAAACGTACCAGTACGTCCTTTGGGGGTAAAAGGGTTAAGCATATCATAAAGTTGATAATCATTCATTGATTAATTGTTTGATTAAGCAAAGTAAAGAAGCTAATAGCGATTCAATCAAGATACATGCACGTACTTGTACTGTACTGTATACAGTACCTTCGAGAAGGATAGAAATGGTTTCATCAAACGTAGCGTTATATTTTTCTTTTGTATTTTATATTTTTTTTGTGTATGTATACTATTATTTTCATACTGAATGTATGTATATTTTTAATTTTCCTTAAAGAATTTTGTTTAGTTTGCTTTTTTTAGCCATTTTTCATTGTTATTTTGCAACGGAGAGACCATCCGACGTAAGGTCGTGTAAATCGTCTTAATGTGCATATAGTTTTTATATTTAATGTTTAACCCTTTAACCCCCAGGCTCTGGAAATTTCCAACCCTTAACCCCCAGGGGGTTATTTTTTTCCCAGCACATTTTGCAGTATATTTTCTTTAAATTGCTCTAACAGCCTTAATTTTTGTCATAGAGAGGTCAGGTTGGTCTCATTCTCTTGGAAAATGCCTGAATTTTTTCAAAATATTATCAAAAATATGAAAAAAAAGATAGCATTTTTTTGCAAGGACGTACCGGTACGTCCATGGGTGTAAAGGGATGGCTTTTGTGAAACTTACCTGTACGTCCTTTGGGGGTAAAAGGGTTAAGGATAAGCAACGTAAAGTCGGGAATGTCTTGAGGCGAAACGGCGTAAAGAGTGGCATTGCCTATTTATATCGTGTGTAAGATCGACTTTTAACAGAATTAAGGTACACGGTATCCTGTTTTTCACAGGAGTTACAGCTCAAGAACTCCCACAAATGTGTCTTTTAATTAATGAGGGTCAAATTCCAGAAACCCTTTGCAAATAGTTGCTTTTCAAAAATGTGTGCCATGGTTAACCTATCATTCCATAACATACAATAGACTAACATATACTGTAAGTGCAGTATACATTAATCTGTCAATCCTAACAATAGTCAAAAGTATATTAATTCCAGTTTTTCATTTTTTTATTTTTATTTAACCCAGCAAATAATCTAATTCATAAAGACTTACAATTCAGTAGTTGGCTATTAAGATCTTCAAGATTACTGGACAATATTTCAGCATGCATCAGTCATTGTATATACATCTAATACTGTATCAAGAAAAATATTATTATGTTATGGATACAATCCTTTAAAGTAATTATCAATAGGATAAATAAATACACGGTGATTTATAGTTGTAAATATTATTTCCATGAACCTCTCCTGATTTTCATATTGCTTCTCCCTTTGAAGCCCTTTCCTTAGCTCTCAGTAGGCTTAGGCCTCTAGTGTAGTATTGAGATAATCTAGCAGCTAATGGCAATAGCCATGACTTGAGTTCACAGCACCATTTTGTATCTTTCAGTCTGTATAAATATTGTATTATCTGGTCGACTTTGTGTATGCTTTATTTCCAAATTGATAAAAGGATCATTTAGGTTAGTCGTGATTTTGAGAGATGTTGTCTCTTGGATTCGGTAGCAATAACTGTGTAGATTGTTGAGGAGGGCTTGGGAGGAATCCGTAAGGGGGACAAGATGAGAGAGAGGCAGTGAATTAGATGGTGAGTTAAGGCGAAGGATGATATGGAGAGAAGAGGTTTGACGGAAGAGGATGCCTTTGATAGAAGGCATTGAAGAGGGCACATTAGGCAACCGACCCCTTAATGTGGGGATAACGGTGGGAAAGAAGAAGACTGTGTAGATTGTTCAAGAGAATTGTGTCTGGGTGATCACGTCCTGCCTTCTCTCTGTGGCTTGTGATGTGGCCAATATTGTGATTTATAAAATCTTTGTGAGGAATGTAGAAGCGTTTCTGTTGTTTTATTGAAATATGTTCAAGTAGTTGCTGACCAAAAGGAAAGTTACAAGCATGAAAGAAAACTAGCTATTAGTTTATGGGAAAATCCTGAGATATCTAGACTAGTTGCTTATAATAGGGATGATGATGATGCCACTCCAGACATTAATGAGTCTAGCCTTTATAACTGAGATTCAGAAGCTCTTGTCATCCTTAGCTTCTTTTGTGCAATCTAAGAAGGCCATTAAGTCTTCGACCAACGGCAGAATCTCTAATCTAGCCTGCCCAGTTTTGAACCCAAGCCCAACTCTTCAAGTTTTGCCTAGTGGGTCTAGTTTACTACTCAGTAAGAGTTCTGTTAGTGCACAACATATAACAGGTTTGAGAGCCTCTCTTAGAGCTTCAGATTTTATATTTACTCTTGATCCTTCTTCTATGAAACCCTAATTTCTGCAATTCGGTCCAGTCTATTGGATCGCTAAATAGCTACTTAAAAGACCAAACTGGTAGTCCGGATCCTAATGTCCCTCTGCTCACTGAAGTAAGCGGTCACAAGCATCCACTTATTTCTTATATGAATGACGTAGCATATCGTATGATTCCTATGAAACAAAGTAAGGGGTTTGAATAAACCACTTGAGATTCTTAATACAGTTTATATGAACTGAGGACAGAGAGTAAGTGTGTCCCCTAGACATGAGACCGAAATCAAACGAAGGATGAGCATGGGATGGAGAGCATTTGATAAACAAAATTAGACTGAAAAGTAAAATACCACTTTCTGTAAAAAGAAAAGCATTTAATCAGATGGTTCTATCAGTATTAACATTTGCATTGGGAATATGGAGCCTTAATAAAGCTTTAGAACGAAAGCTAGTTACAACTCAAAGGGCTATGGAAAGAATAAGGATGGGAATAATACTACGGGACAATAAAAAGAATAACATGGAAATGAGAGCAAACTAAAGTATTGGATATTCTAACGTGTAAGGAAAAGACATGGGCAGAATATATAATAAGAATTACAGATGATAAATGGATATTGAGAATAAAAGAATGAGTCCCTAGAGATTGCAAAAAAGCAGGGGAAGGAAGAGAAGACGTAGGATTGACAAGCTTAGAATTTGTGGGTGTAGACTTGCATAGAAGTGAACTATGTATCACTGGATATGCATAGTATAGCATAACAATTCAGAAAGGAAAGACACACACTTGTGTTTCCCTCACAACCCATAGTTGCAGCCTTCCAGATAATAAAATCAAATGGTTAATCTCTTCTAGAGTAACCAATGCAAAGTTTCCAGAGGAAACAGG
Organism: Palaemon carinicauda; assembly: GCF_036898095.1. Taxonomy (NCBI): domain Eukaryota; kingdom Metazoa; phylum Arthropoda; class Malacostraca; order Decapoda; family Palaemonidae; genus Palaemon; species Palaemon carinicauda. The sequence continues at coordinate 21,797,799 of NC_090769.1, forward strand.
TGGAGCTCACACCTAAGCAATGATTTTAAAATCCTGGATAATAGACAGGAAAGAACTCACTTTCCTATCTGTAGGGCAACAGCAAAGGACTTGTGCAAGAAAACACAAAAGTGTTAGAACACACAGTGCTGTACCAAAACCCATACTATAGTTTTCTTCTTACAGTATATGTTATATTGAAGAATACTGGTACAGTATAGGAGGTTACGTGCCGGCCGGCACACACCATGACTAGCTTTAAAGTATACTACTTAACAGCTATAAGGCGGCAGAACTCTGGTTCAAATGCATGTGCCGGCCGGCAACAGCCAATGCCGGCCGGCAACTACACAAGGTAGTACCCAGCTGCCGGCCACACTCTTGGTGACCGGCAGACAAGGGCTGACATTAGCCGGCCGGCAAAGGTACAGGACCGATGCCAGTCGGCAGAAAAAGAACCAGAGGACTACACCCGCCCGGCTGCCGGCCTCATAGGCCGGCAGTCGGGTCGGGTACAGCACTAGAAGAAAATAGGATGGATGCCGGGATAAGAGTGTACACTACCTCCAAGCCCGGCAATCCGAAAGAGTGCATATAAGGAAGGGGAGAATCTAATTCAGGCTTCCTGACCAATGCCGTCTGGCTCTACAGGCAGGCATGGAAGAGGGACCAAGGGAGGTCCGGGCAGCACTCAAAATATAAGACCCTTGCCGGCCGGCAGCTCTGCCGGCCGGCAAGGGGCTGAGTCAATCCCACATCCTAACCTATTCTAGGTCCAGATGTAGAACGACGTACAGTACTGTAATGGCTAGGCCATTACGGAGATAGAGGGGGAAGGGACAAAAGAGGGTCCTACCAACCTTGCTTTAGTGACAGATCACCCGCAGCCAAGAAACTTATCTCAGCCTAAGGGAGATCCAAGGGGGGAGGCCAGCAATACTTGCCAGCTCCCAGAGGACCAAAGCAAGGAAGGTGTTGCTACTCCCAGGGAAAGAAACTTATCCTCCCCCGAGAACAGCAACAAGGACTAGTCTGGTAGATCACAAAAGAAGGAATCATATCCACAGAAACCTTCAGTAGTGACCTAAGGAGGCTAAGCCACCTTTGTCTGTGTCAGGCCAGCGAGGGAGACTCTACCCCAAGCCAGACAAACACAGACTCAGACTAAAAAACTCTGTTGTTCTGTCCCTCTTTGAACCAGACTTACTGGAACAGGAAGGTACAGTAACACCCCAGTATAGTTTTATCGAAAATAAATTCGGAAAAAACCACTTAGGGATAAGCCCAAGGCTTAAACAGAGGGAAGGGGATTGCATACCTTCTCCGAAGAAAAGAAAGCAACCGGGGAGTATGAGAAAGTATACTAATGCTCCATAAGCAACTTAGCCTAGGCACCAAGAGAATCGATTACCTATTTCACCGAAACTCACTCGTATACTATCTTGGAAATATTCCACACAATCTTAAATGTATAAAACATAGCCTAAAGCTTCAATAAAATTTTAATACACTCGGAAAAACCAAAATCATGCATGAAGTACTAGGACCAAACGACTAGGCTACATGGCCTAGCGTAGGCCAGAATGGCGAATACTCCGCCAAAATAATACTAAGCACGAAAGGAAATCCTATGTAATGCTAAATAGCTAAATTTTATTAAAGCAAAACAACCGGGAATGTCGCTCTGACTAACTAAACTTATACCTAGCGAGCGACAGCGTCCATGACGCCTCCGGTAGGCTACGGCTCTTGTAACAAAGATTAAACCTATTAATCACTCAAAAATTTACCAAGAGCCTACATTTATACATAAAAGACATGGTACTCAACTTATCAGAGGCCGACGAAGACGGAGAAGCCATGAAAAGCAGAATAAATCCAAGAATTGCGAGAAACACAGGAAAAAACACTGAGTTGTTAAGCTACACAAAAAGGAATACAGATGGCGCCAGGCACGCTTATGAATCGGGAGATAGGGAGCCTTGGGAGCGGCTCCCCCTTTTTTTTACCCGAATTCGTTTCTTGCCAATTGCCCCCTGCGAGACGAAATCTCTGTTCGGGATGCAGATTGCCATGTGGCGTGTCAAGAATACGTCCTCTGATATGTCGCGATATCCCTTTCAGGAGGGATATTCGCTCCAGGAGTTAGAATTCTGGTACCTTAAGGTAAATTCTCTGGGAATATCGCCGTAGTTGTAATATACCCTAGGAAGCTACCCTATAGGAACTTCCATCAGGACGACATGGCTTGAGCCCAAAAAGACCATAAACAGACAGGAGTGGAATGATATATCTGAGGCATTTGTCCTGCAGGGGATAATGATGATGATGGTAATACTGTAAACCAAATTTCACCAAATGTATCTTTCCTAAATCCGTCATTGTGTCTAGAGATTTGGAATTAGTGGGGACGACTGAATGTGGAAATGTTTGCAATATTACTGAACAAAACATACAGAGGAATTTTGTTCACCAGTTCCAGATTCCTTACCATGGAAGGTAGATGCCCTTTTACAGGACCGGTTGAATCTACACCTGTTTGGTTTTCCACTGTTTGTCATGATTCGCCAGATGATAAATAAGTTCTGTCTCCACGATCAACAGGTTGACTTATGGCGTCATTTTAGCCTCAAAGCGAGGGGCTTATAGATCTGTGGCCTCTTTTGTCTGAATGCCCATACAGAACCAACCATCTCAGACAACCGATTTTGAAGTTTGCGCTTCCAAACCAATACGTGCTACAACTAACCGCATGAAGACGGTCTGCTGTCCTCTAATTATCTTGTGGATGATTGCTTGCTTTTATAACTTATACTTAGGCCAGTGTTGAAATTTTATTTTTTTATCTTTTTACTTATTCTTGCTATACATCTTTAAATATGTGGTACAGTATGTAGTTGATTTTATATCTTAAGTTTGCATGATCAGTTTTCTAGTAATTTTCATAAGAAGAAGAGAGTTTTAAATATATTTAAAAAAAATTCAGTGGAAGAACATTTTCTTTACCTGTATTTAAGCCTTGTCACTTCTCTCTTAGGTAAAGATTTAGCATTTGACACATGAATATTAATTTCATATCAGATAGAATGAGGACCTGAAGTGACTTTAGCTAGAAAATAGTCTTAAAACTTGAGTTTTAATGGGTCAGTTTTGTCATCCTAACATTTATTTCATTGGTGGAATAGGCTGAAAATGTTAGCGTTTTATCTAGCTGATTTATATTAATCATTGCTGTGGGTCTATCAAATGCTACCATGTTCACTTTTAGTGTTGTTTCTCAGTTTGTTTTGTTCTCTTATGTGCTATTTCTTTTCCATATGCTGTACTGTAACAGTTTTGTCATCCTAACATTTATTTCATAGGTGGAATAGGCTTAAAATGTTAGCGTTTCATCTAGCTGATTTATATTAATCATTGCTGTGGGTCTATCGAATGCTACAATGTCCACTTTTAGTGTTGTTTCTCAGTTTGTTTTGTTCTCTTATGTGCTATTTCTTTTTCATATGCTGTACTGTAACTTGTTGTAAATTAAAGACTACAGTATTGGTTGTCTTGATATGTTTTAAATTAAGAATACAATATCAGTTATGTAGGTCCTGTAGATTTAATGGATTATACTCACCATAAATGTGGTCTCCCATTTCCCATAACTAGTGCATTGTAATGTTTGAGAAGTAAGTACGTATAGTAAACAAAATGAAAGACGGAACATGGTGTAGTTCATGTGGCTCTGTATTTTCAGGTGCCAAATCTTCCGTTAATCGAGCCTCCCAGCATACCAACGCATCAGGCATATTCTACATTTAATTCTACGGCCATATATTCCCAAGCCAACGTTGGACAGTTTGGGCACGGTGCTGCTGGTTTAGGTGGCATGGCAGCTGGCGCAGGCGGCATCGTTACGTCGGCGGCAGCCTCCGTTATGTCTCTATTCCGAGGTCTTGGAGGAACTCAGAAATAATTCAGTTTGCGTAGTTTTTTTGGGTAATGACGTACCTTTTCACTTCCCTGGACCCTTGATGCTGGGTTGTCATTTAATATGTCAAGTACTTTCTTGTGACGGAGTGTCATCAATATGATGTCTCAGTATTAAAGAGTGTTGGAGTTAATAGGTACCATTTTCGCTTAAGTTTTGATTGCATTTCTTTGATTATTTATGACCTCCTACCTCTGCTGTGGTACCTACACACACGAGTTATTGAAACTACAGAACACTTTAAAATTGAGAGTTTATGTAGGACAACTGAATATACATTTGTTACACACTTTGGTGCTATTATAAATGTGTGCAATTGTTGATATAGTAATATGCTGACATAGAATTTCTCCTTTTGTACAGTGTTTGGATTTTACTATTCAATTTGAGACCGTGTTTTTTTTAAAGTTATGTCAGTGTATTACTCTTCTATCATATCTTAATTTAAAAATCTATTGTCCATATACAAAGTGACTATTGTTGATGTTCACATCACCAGCAATAAGACATATTTGTACATTTTTCAGGTTTTTCTACTGTACAAGAATTTTTTTTTTACTAATTTCTTAGTTTGTTTTATACTACTTTTCATATTTTTTGTGTTCTTAATTTTTTGCCTTTGAATATTTCCATCAAAATATTTATCACAGGAAGCTAATTTGTATAGTGTATAGAAGCTTTAAACACACTCATCGATAAATTGTCGTTAAATACTTAGAATGTACACCAGTATACTATTTTTGATGTTTCAAGGTTGGGTTTTACATTGTGAAGCTACCGTTCGGTTTAAATCTATATGAAGTCGAGATCCAGAACCATAAAATTGGGATTTATCTTACTCTTTTTCAAGATTAGCACACAGGAATTTAAATCGGTGTCTTATTTAAATAGTTGGGCTAAAACTTGTGTGTGATTTTTGTGATACGTTGGCTTAATCATCATGAATTATTTTACAGAAAAAGTAAGTTTCTTAAATTTTCTAATTGTCGTTCACAAAATTCTTTACTCCGGCCATAATTATGTTAAGTCAGCATTGACCAAGTTTTTGCTATGCAAAGGTAACCAACGAATTAGAACCATACTTTCGGAACCGCCAAAGATGAAATCCTTGTTTCGACTCATGTTTTGATAGAGAATGGTGTCTTGATAAATGCATTTTATCAGATATTTCGAGTTATGAATTTTGTTTTAATGTCTTGCTTTGGTAACCAATGAAAAATAGTATTGTGCTCATGTGCCAAGGTTGTGAGGTAAAGGGTCTGGTTAATTTTGTCACAAATCGGTTGAAAATAACTAAATTTTTTCCTAATGTTTATTTAGGAAAGTTTTGAAGAGTATTTCTAAAATATATTTGTAATAGCCTTTCAAAAATCAGTTTTATATTGAAAAATTTCACTAATCAATAGTTATTTTCACATTGATAAAAATACTTCACAACTGTCAATGAATTGATTTTAAATTCATGAAAAAGTCGGCAAGTGATGAGCACATAAAATTTTCTTTTGCTTTAGTTTGAGTGTTTGTCTTCTGGATAGTGATAAAATTTGTATTTTCATCAGATATTCTTTTTTACATTTCTTAACAACTAAAACCTTCTAGTCTGCTCCTACCATGAGAAAATATTGCCATTTGATTTTGTTTCCCTGGGCAAAAGTCTCTAATTCCAGACATTCATTGTGATGTAGAATACCATTATTGCCTTTAATGTTTATAAACGAAAAAAAGTGTAACACCATTTTTCTTTGTATGTATGATGATGGTATTTTAAGTTTACATTTATACAAGTTTTTAGAACCTTTTTTACTTGTGATATACTGTAGTGATTGTACAGTTGATATACTTGCCATTAAAATCTTTTTGATACATAAAAGGGGTTTTCTTTAATAACTATATAAATAACAGGTGATAGGATGTGTAACGACTCCTTACTTATCCTTCTCCTTAGTGGAGTAGACTGGGTAAGGTCTGTTTGGGGTGCAGATAGCTATGGTTATCTTAGGGTACATCCCTGATTATACATGATATCTTTGGATAGTCGTTTCCGGGGGGTTGGAACCCTGTGATACCTGACGGTAATTCTCTTGTAATATCAATCGCAGAAATATTATACTGTAGAAGTTGCTAGAAGGAACTTCCATCAGGACGACATGGCTCGAGCCCAAAAATAGATTTTTCCTACATCAAAATCCCTTTGTTTTTACACTAAAACAGGTTTTCCAAGCTTATTCAAGAATACCTACCTGCTATCTATATGAGAGACGAAGTCCCTTTGAGGCTAGATATGAATGATCCTAAAGGATTCGTGATCAAAACTAAAAACAGTTTCTTAAGCATCACAAAAAATAATTATTGTACTATTATCCACAAAAAGTGAAGGCTATCATACAAGGATAATCTATTTACATCCCACAGACAAGACACCAGTTTGGAAGATCTTTTGAAAATACTGCCAGAAATCCAATGGGGATAATCTCAAGAAGAATCGTATTACAGCAACCATATTGGATACTGTAATACACATTTATCTATCTATATACCAAGGCACTTCCTCCAATTTTGGGGGGTAGCCGACATCAAACAAATGAAAAAAAAAAGGGGGACCTTTCCTCTCAACGCTCCTCCCAGCCTGACGAGGGACTCAACCGAGTTCCGCTGGTACTGCTAGGGTGCCACAGCCCACCCTCCCCTGGTATCCTACACAGATGAAGCTTCATAAGCTGAATCCCCTACTGCTTTATAGAAACGTATTACAGTATTATTACTACTTGCTAAGCTACAACCTGGTTGAAAAAGCAGGATGCTATAAGCCCGGGGGCTCCAACAGGGAAAATAGCCCAGTGAGGAAAGGAAACGGAAAAATTAAATATAAGAACCGTAACAATAAAATGTGAATATAAACTATAAAAACTTGACAAAACAAGAGGAAGAGAAATAAGATAGAATAGTGCTTCCAAGTGTACCCTCAAGCAAGAGAACTCTAACCCAAGACAGTAAAATACTGTACAATATCCACCTTGCATACATAGTAGTCATAAGAAGTAGCAACTTGCAGTTTTATAAAGAGAAAAAGGAAGGTATGGGTGCATAACAAACATTGAAATGGACCTTACCACAGAGGCTACTAAAGAATAAAGGAAAAAATAAGAAAACCTAAGTAGCTTGGCTTTGAATCAGGAATTAGATTATAGTAAAGGACTCCCCGCTGCTGGGAGGAAAGACGCTGGTGACTGCTACAATACATGAACTTACGTCACTGGGGTCTAAGCGATGTCGGGCAGGGCAGCCGATCTGGACAACGGTCTAACCCAAAGCCAAAGGAAAGTCTTTCCAAAAGAAGGCAACCTTGCCGTGCTTACCCCATACAAATGGAGAAAATGCACATTAACAGAGGAAGAAGAAACGGGAAGAAGTTGTTAAAAGAACAAATAGACCATATACCTAAGGTTAAAGGTCACGGAAAAATCACCTGAACGTCTTACCTAGATGACTGCAAAGCAGGAATAGGGTAGGTAAGTACCTCCAGAAAAACTTGTTGCCAGTTCCGCAATGTGATGAGAATTTGAAAATGTTGATAATTGAAGTCTGTACATTTCTGGCAATTATAACAGTACTCTGACTAAGAAACTACATTTTAAATTTTCAACTCATCTAGTGCCTTGTGGAGCCCAATGGAAAGTTTGGTGAACTAATCTCTCTTGGGGAAAATGAACTATGAAAATATGAATTGTAGTCTTAACTATAGCTACAGTACAAAGAAAAATTGTCTTGCTATATGTATTTACTCTATTGGGTACCTTTCATTACAAATTTGCATTTTCTAAACGTGTGGAGCTTTCCCACTGGTTCCCCCACATATAAATGAGGTCTAACTCAGAGTCATTCACATATTATTTATCTCATAATGTTAAAGACCTTTTCGAGTCCTGCTTGGACTCGGTGCCATTATGCTTGTGAGCTAAGGTTGTTGGGTTTGGGGGAGCCTATAGGTCTATCTGCTGAGTCCTCAGCAACCACTGCCTGGCCCTCCCTGGTCCTACCTTGGGTGGAGAGGAGGCTTGGGCGCTGATCATATAATATATGGTCAGTCTCTAGGGCAATGTCACTGTCCCTTGCCTCTGCCATTCATAAGCGACCTTTAAACCTGATTTGATGAAGAAACAAACACTAAATGTATTATGACATCCACGGATAAATTCAGCATCATTAGATGAGTTAGAAAATTGTCATTTGGACCTTGTCTTTTGTATATTCATGTCTGCTCCCTCAGCCTCGTAGGTCGAACACGGTTCCTGGATATCATAGATATGAGGCAGGTGAAGTAAGAATCGACTCATGTTACCCTGGCCACCAGCTGTCATGCTTCGATCTCATCATCATTCTTGCAGTTCCTTCAGCTGCTCTCTCTCTCTCTCTCTCTCTCTCTCTCTCTCTCTCTCTCTCTCTCTCTCTCTCTCTCTCCCCCCATGAAGATAACTAAAATAATAATTTGAAGATTGTTGAGCATCCCCATCCCAATATTGATAAATGTTTATATTTTTTATAAGTACACACATATGCATTATATATATATATATATATATATATATATATATATATATATATATATATATATATATATATATATGTATATTTATATATATATATTTATATATATACAGTATATATACTACATATATATATATATATATATATATATATATATATATATATATATATATATGTATATTATATATATATATATATATATATATATATATATATTTATATATATATATGCATATAAATATCAAAAGTTCTCTCTCTCTCTCTCTCTCTCTCTCTCTCTCTCTGTAGATTATATATATATATATATATATATATATATATATATATATATATATATATATATATATATATATATATATATATAAAATCAGCTTGATGCACTAACAGTGGTGGATGTAAACGTGTTGTTTATTGCCCATAAATGACATGTGTTATATACAAGATTTAATAGTGATCATTGCATATACAGTATATTGTACAGTACTGGGTGAGGTTGTTAACTTCACAGACATTGAATTTCTCCCTTCACAAATGGCATTTGGTCACCCATTCATGTGATGAACTGACCCAATGTTACTCAACTTTACCGATCATTCGACCCGGAAAGTTATTCGATGGTTAGGTTAGGTAGTTATACTGTACGTTAAGAAAGTGATTACTGTACTGGTACTGACAACATAAACTGGTTAGGTTAGGTAGTTAAAAGTGATTATTGTAGGCCTACAGTTGCTGACAACATAAACCGCTTAGGTTAGGTAGTTAAAAAAAGTGATTATTGTAGGCCTACAGGTACTGACAACAAAAACCAGTTAGGTTAGGTAGTTCAAAAAGTGATTATTGTAGGCCTACAGGTACTGACAACAAACCGGTTAGGTTAGGTAGTTAAAAAAGTGATTACTGTAGGCCCACAGGTACTGACAACATAGGACATTAATGTAACGTTATTGGTCATACATTCCTTAGCCGGATCCTTGCACGATATCACTCTCTGGATTAATGAAGTGGAAAATGGGATGGTGTCAGACGCCCCATAGATCAGATTACCTGCTACAGGAAACCTGAGAGGCAGGTGTGCACTCAGATCAACCCTTTGCAGCCAGGAAAGAATTGGGACAGATGGCTTTCTCTTAAAGTGATATAACTGGTATATTTTTTTTATTTATTATATAATTGAATTTATTGTAGTATATCAGCGAGGTTAAGCAATAAATCAACGTTATTGTTTTGACTTGGCCAGATAAGACAGCATTAAACATCCAAACCCTTTTAAAGGTGTCTGGTTTCATTATAATAGATGCTCACCAGAACGTCAGCCTAGCAAGCACAACCCCTACTGGGGTGCCCAACCACAGCAGTGGCCTCCCCAGTAAACAGCTTAAACTCACGGTCCTGGGCAGGGATCGATCTGCTGCCATGCGAAAGCTAGGCGAACACGTTACTACTGTACTAGCTAAGATGCTTGAAACATTCATTTCCATGTGGGTATTACCGTCGATACGCTTCATGAGGTGTACTGTAGGCATTTACTACAGGATCTTTGTTACACACCGTCATTCTGCACCTACACCCACTTTGTAGCCCTCTATGTTATGACCTTGGCCATGGTGCTGGCCCATATAACCTAAATTCCATTAGAAATTATTTCGTTGACTTCATTTGTAGCTATTGATGGAATTATATGAAGTGTGGCCCTGTTAGTCTAATACCTTAAAATACTTTAAAAATGCTCAGGGTCACAAGCACCAAATTGAGTGTTCAGTATTTATTACATTAATAGGCCTAGTCATAGTTTGAATAATCTAATGGATTAATTTATGCATTTTAGTAGCTTAATTCTAGCATTTATTACATAAATAGGCCTAGTCATAGTTTCAATATCTTAATGAATGAATTTTTGCATTTTAGTAGCTTTATTCTATAGTAATGAAAATTGCAGCATTTTTATTATAATGATATCAATGTTTATCGAGTTTTCTCTTAATTTCAAGGGGCGGTCATATGATACACTAGTGAAGGGTGGACAAACATGGGTGTATTTAACACCCGCGAGGTAAAAATGAAACTATAAACACACATACACACTCATACTCCTGCACACACACACACACACACACACACACATATATATATATATATATATATATATATATATATATATATATATATATATATATATCCTCTCTGATTGCTGAAAGGGTTTGCCTACGCCATAAGCAAAGATGTACTAATCAGGGCCACCCATACTAGGTTGGTTTGTTGTGACTGGTCAAACAAAAATCTCCTGCAATCACCAATCCACACGTGGTGCTGGAAAGTAGTCAAACCCAAACGTGAATTGACATGTTTGAGACTATTGTCCTGCAATGGAATAAAAATGGCTGCTTTTATTGTTGTAAATGTAAATATAGGCTTATATTATTATTACTAGCCAAGCTACAACCCTAGTTGGAAAAGCAGGATGCTATAAGCCTAGTGGCCCCAACAGCGAAAATAGCCCATTGAGGAAAGGAAACAAAGAAAAATTGTATGGCCTCATAAGGCCATGGAATATTCTAGTGCCTGATCATAAGCGTCTTATATACAATTTTCAATTTCTCAACCTATCGTAATACGCTATTACATATGTCAATTGTTTTTTAATTGTTTTCAAGGAGTCGTTATTTTCTTAGTTTAAAGAAAATTAAAGCGTTCATAACGATATAATTTACTCTCAAATTAATTAACAATGGCATCATATCTTTAACTCTTTTGTGTGTATGAATACATTAAATGATGTTAGTGAATTGTGACAGACTCCTTACAACTAAACAAGCTGGCGACGAGATGCTGCAGAAACCTGTTGCTGGCAGTGTCTGCCAGGCGTAAGTTTCGTACCTGCGGGCTTGAATTTCTCAATATAGATTTCAATAAAAGTTTTATCGATTATGTTTATATAATATATATTGTTATATAATTAATTTTAATTGATTTTATATGGTAATATATTTTGTAAAAAGAAAACAAGTTAATAGACAAAACAATGCAGTACGACATTTTTCCCTTGATGCTGTTACCTTGTCGGCCAGCAGTGTTGCCAGGTGGGTTAATGTAAAATTCCCTAAAACTCTTGATAAAAAATCCCCATTTCCAGAAATATATTTTCTTCTAATACAGAAATTACTCGTTATACTTCATGTAATTATAAATAAACTAATTGCAACAATATAAAGGTTTACTCATCTCTATTTCTTCTTCATAGATACATGTATAGCATAGAGTCACCAGTCATCCAAAATCCCCAAACCTAAGGATAAATTCCCAAAATGTAGGGATAAGTCTCCAAATCTAGGGGATAAATCCCCATATCTGGCAACCCTGTCGGCTAGATCGCGTTGCTTGTGAATGAGCCGATTAGTTGTCAACTGGAGTTGACTTGAGCCGGTGCTTGAAAGTGATCGGAGTAACTACACGTTTTTATCGACGTTATATCAGGTTGTAATCTCGATTTTGTTTGAAAGTGTATTAGAATTGACTGATAAGTGCATGAAGAGAGGGAAAACCAGTATGCGGATGGTAATGTACAAATTAAAATGTATATTTATTAGATTTTAATGGTTTTTGATCATGAAAAACGGCCTATAGTGAGAGGATAGTTTAATGACATTGTGGTTAATTTAAAAAAACAATTTGTAGCTATTTTGTTTCCACCTGTCTCTTTAGGATACATTTTTTAATAGGTTCTATATTTGTTTGTACTAACCTAATAGGCCTACATGCTAGCCAAGTGATACTAACCTAGTAGGCCTACATGCTAGCCAAAAGTGAGGGCTTATGTCTAGGCCTATGCTAAAGGGTTCCAAGCATGTGTTGTATATTCCATTAGCTATAGGCCTAGTCGTAACATTTAATCTAACATATAATTTTTACCATGAATGTATTTTGTGTAGGTAGGCTAATTTAACTTAGCCTATCAATGACCTTCGATGTCAAGATGCCAGAAAACTAAATCTAATCAATTAAAATAGCCTAGGCCTAGGCTATGCCGATTTAGACCAAGTTTTGATGTACGCAATCTAGTTTTTCCAAAAGGAGTAAGATATATATATATATATATATATATATATATATATATATATATATATATATATATATATATATATATATTACTAATTACAACCCTGATTGGAAAAGCAGGATGCTATAAGGCCAGGGTCTCCAACGGGGATATATATATATATATATATATATATATATATATATATATATATATATATATATATATATATATACACCAATGGAAGATAGAATTCCCATTTTTATTAAATATTAGGCCCAAACATCAAAGGGAGGACCGGGATAGGTCCCAAGAAATTCCAGTAGCCCAGAATGGACAATCCATTCCCACTGGGCCGTGTCTAATTCCCTTTCAAGTGAATGGGAACATGAACTCAATAATTATTATACCTTACCCAGGTAGGCCTATACACACACCCGTCTCTACCTGTGAATAGCCTATTGCTATGGACAGGTATGAATGAGTTGATGGTAGCCGCTGACAGGAGATCTCCCACTCCCTTTTTTGGGATGGTCAGTCTAGGAACCATGAACCCAACGGTGGGTTGTCGAAGCTATTGTTTTCTCCATTCTGTTTTGGGTTTAGCGGGATTGGGCTGTCTTGTGGAAACGTGTTAGAGGTGATAGAAATCTCTTGCCTTTGGTGATACAAATGTGAACGTTTGAACATTTTTGCTCAGTCTTTGTCGGGTATCGATGCTTAGGCCTATTTTTGGGCGCGTTGTCGATTTTACAAATAACTTTATTGGGATGTTTTGATGTACGAAAAGGTATAAATTTCATTCTTATGCTGATAAATAAAAGGGAAACTGGAAGATTTATACGGTAAACAGAATGTAAGTGGGCTAAAGTTCATTGTTTCAGAATGTAAGTGGCCTATAGTTCATTGTTTCTTTCTGCTGTTAACCGTGTGTAATTTGCCATTCTCCAATTTAGAATTAAACTATTTAAATGTTAATGTTTTAAAAGTGCCAATCTCGTTCAAGTATTTTATTTTCTAATGGTGAGAAAGTGAACATATTCAAATGTGTTTGCTGTGCTTTCACTTCTACATCCAGATTGGAAAATATATTTGATATTAAAGGAAACAGTTATAGATTTTAGTAAGTATATACGCTTCCTAAAGTATTTCTACAGGTTCAAAGTTAGGATTTAAGCCAGGCTATTTTATTGATTTAGTTTTTATACTCTTGTATGTTTTGGTGTTTAATCACTCATAGATTCCGTAGCTTTTTATGCCCTTTTCAAAGATTAAGATACTTATATACTGATTCATTTAAGATACTTATATACTGATTCATTGCAGTCACATACTGCACATTCTCAACCCTGGTCATTTAAGACAGTAACGTTAATTAGGTTTTCTTTTTTATAAAACATGACTCAAGTATAATGCATTTCTTTCGACTCTGTTAGTCCCACTGTATAGCAGGGTCGCACGCTTGAGTCAAGTTTATATTCCTTGTATTATCTTCCACCAAGTGACCAGTCCCACCTCATCCATATCCCTTCTCACTTCATCCAGCTATTTGATCTGTTGACGTCCCCCCCCCCCACCCCCATCGCTGGCATGTGTAACCCTCTCAGACGAGCTTCCCTTGCGTTACATATACCACTCATTCTTATATTTTGGATCGCCATAATTTCAGTGGTGATAATCCAGTAATCCTCACCATCCTCATATCTGTCTATTCCTCTAAAGTAATATGTGAATATTTATAGGTCTATGGATATCACAACTCTATGCGATAGCTTATAGTCCATTTCTTTTAGCGAGGCAGATTTGCACAGACTCGCAACGGTGCCCTTTTGGCTCGGAAAAGTTTCTTGATCGCTGATTGGTTAGAATTATCTTTTCCAACCAATCAGCGATCAGGAAACTTTTCCGAGCTAAAAGGGCACCGCTGCGAGTCGGTGCAAAACTGACTCGCTAAAAGAAATGGACTATAGTTAATGAAGTTTTATTAGGACTATTTTTTACTCCTGAAATAATTAAGTTAAATGATATTTTAAAGTAAAATTGTATTATGTATTGATTCGGTTGATCTTGATGTAAAACAGATACAAACTGGAATTTTGCTTGATGTGTAGCTTAACTTAGAAAATTAATTATTGAACATCACTTTCGCTCACGAATGTACAAGCTACAAATCTCTCTCTCTCTCTCTCTCTCTCTCTCTCTCTCTCTCTCTCTCTCTCTCTCAGAGCTATTCATCGAAATTACTAAAGAAATATGCTGTTAAAATGCATAGGCCTAAAATAATTTATATGCACCATGCTAAATTGGAATTTTTTGATTTTTCATTGACAGCTATTGATCGGGACATTCCTGTCGGTGCTATTATAGTATGCTATCTACCGCCGATTTTGCTATCTACCACCCCTCTCTGAAATTTTGGAATTGGTTTATTATTTTGTTTATGAGCTCCCAATTAACACTATTTTAAAATTAACTGGGAAATCACCTAATACTGTCACTGATTGGTTTAATGTGTCTGGAAGTGTGTAGTGTGGTGGTTTCAATTGGAAAGTTCTGAGAAAAGGCGAAGATGTATTTCCCGCTTTCTTGAATGATGTAAGATATGTTTACAAGCAGTAGTAGAATAAATTTTTGATTGAATATTTTTCATAGATTATTTTCTTTCAGTTTTGCAATATTTGATTTTTCATTTGAATAACTTGTAACATTGTTGTATGATGAGCTATGAATAATTTGTAAAAAAAAAAAAAAAGTTTCCCTACAAACTGCTTATAATTATGCACCCATGTTGTCCAGCCAATAAATATTAATAAACTATAATTAAAGTCCAATGAGGATAACATACTGGTGGTAAGTAATCTGTTTGATAATCCTCATCAAACAGGAGGATTAACATTGACGGTAGATAACATACTTTGTGGTAGATACCATACTATAGTAGAAATTCGACGGTAGATAGCATACTATAATAGAAATTCGACGGTAGATAGCATACTATAATAGCACCTGCCTGTCTTTGCACAGTAAAGCACAAAACCGTAATTTTCTCGTACTTTAAGGGTAGGTAGGCCTACACCAACACCACGCAATGTGATGAAATCTTTTTATTGGTTAAATATTTTTTGCTTTATCAATCCTTTTCATTATGAATCGAATTCGCCTTTTCATTTCGAATCGTTTTGAATCTACTGAAAAAAAGTATCCACCTAAAAAGAAGGCAAAAAAGGATTGCTTACCAGTTGGCTCCTGTATCCGGTCTTATGTGACCGCTAGTGTTATGATTCTGCCATGTAAGGAAAGAGAAGGAGAGCGTTAACTTTAATAATCAACCCTTTTGTTTTGTGTAGCCTAATTGAGAAACTTCGTAATAGGGAGTAATGTGTGTGGGTGTCATAAGTGTTTATACGTCATCTCTTCCCTTTATGGATTCAGAGGCTCTGTATTCTCTTCAATCTTGTACTCTGTCTTCCATAACTCCAATCAGGTATAATATATTATTATTATTATTATTATTATTATCATCTGTTCTTCGGTCTAACTTTTCCTCACCCTTCTTATCACATGGAATGTTTATGTATGTATAAAACACACACACACACACACACACATATATATATACATATGTGTGTGTTTATATATACATACATACATATTCTTATTCTCACAGAGTTAGTTAGTAATTTATAGTTCAATGGTGGATTATTAATTTTTACACGAGTCAATATATTTTAATTATGGGTCTAGGAATATATATATATATATATATATATATATATATATATATATATATATATATATATATATATATATATATATATATATATACACACACACATATATGTGTGTGTGTGTTGTGTCTATATTTACATGTTCCACAGTGGTAAGCATGTAAACTATACATACCTGTGTTTATTCATAAGTGTTGTTGAGTTGCACCGGACGTATCTGAAAGATGTTGACACTTCAGTCATTGATGAAATCTCCTATTATTTCCGAGACACTGATGTGAGGACGTGATGACATTTGCTCCCTGACATCAAAATTGTTAATTGAGTTACGATTGGTCTCTCTCTCTCTCTCTCTCTCTCTCTCTCTCTCTCTCTGGCTCCATGCTGTGCCCACTATTCAGCCTTCTAATTTTACTTCTGTTCCCTCCTTTCTGCCTTCTTGGTTTAGCCTTTTTTAACTTCCACTTCATAGTTTAATAGTGGGTTACACCCCGCCATTTAATTGCCTCCCCGGCCCCAGCACCGGGCCATTTGGTCGAGACTCTCTCTCTCTCTCTCTCTCTCTCTCTCTCTCTCTCTCTCTCTCTCTCTCAAGTGATGAGTTATTGGTCCTGTGTGCGAGTCGTTCTTTTCACGCCTCATCCTTTTAAATCTCTCTCTCTCTCTCTCTCTCTCTCTCTCTCTCTCTCTCTCTCTCTCTCTCGAGTTATTGTTACTGAGTGCTAGTCGTTCTTCTCATGCCTCGTCCTAAATCTCTCTCTCTCTCTCTCTCTCTCTCTCTCTCTCTCTCTCTCTCTCTCTCTCTCTCTCTCTCAACAACCGGTCTTTCATTTGCGAACTGCTACTTCTTGAAAGATGCGTAGACCGTGCGTGTTTCTACCGTGACTTCCTCTGTTGTTTCAATCCTATCAAGTTGTAACGCAGATGTACTCCAGTTGTCTCCTTCCCGGTTTTGGTCATAAACTCACGAGTCAGGCCCTATTGTTTAAGGTCCTCAGTTTTCGAGCTTCCAACCATTCAATCTATCCCAGACTCTCGGCCTCCTTGTAAAATTACTGTAGATTTCAGCTTACTTCCTCCGTGTTCTCTTGCTTGAGGGTACACTCGGGCACACTGTTCTATCTTATTTCTCTTCCTCTGGTTTTGCTGAAGTTTTTGTAGTTTATATAGAAATATTTTTTTGAATGTTACTGTTCTTAAAATATTTTATTTTTCCTTGTTTCCTTTCCCCGCTGGGGTATTTTCCATGTTGGAGCCCCTGGGCTTATAGCATCCTGCTTTTCCAATTAGGGTTATAGTTTGGCTTGTAATGATAATAATAATAATTTAAGTCTGCCTGAATGCCTTGTATAATTCGTATTCAATTCATCAAGTTTAGATTTAATTGATGTTTATATTCCATTTTGCGAATTTTATTGCTAGAAGTACTGAATTCTTATTATTGTTACTAGCGAAGCTACAACCCTTGTTGGAAAAGCAGGATGCTATAAGCCCAAGGGCTCCAAAAGGGAAAAATAAAATAAACATCGAGAAGTAATGAAAGTAACATTAAAGTATTTTTTTTTCATAGATTATAAAAACTTAATAAAAAAGAGGAAGAGGAATAAGATAGAATAATGTGCCCGAATGTATCTTCAAGCAAGAGGATACACACCGTGGTGTAGAGGCTATGGCAATAATAATGATAGAAAGATATAATAATATTAATGATAATTATTATCTTGGTGCTTTTTATTTTTCATGTTTATTGGTTAGCATTTCTCTTCTAATCTCTGGTGCTTTTTACTTTTCATGTTTATTGGTTAGCATTTCTCTTCTGATCTGTCGAGTGAATCATGAGTATTAGGCAAACATACAGAAACGTATGAAGAAGAATTATTAGGCCATTTGTGATAATGGGCAGTGCTTCATACTAATAATAGTCATGATGCGCTTGTAATGGTAAGTATTTATACATTATTAATAATGATGAATGTGCGAGGCATTAATATTTACGATCCCAAATGTTTTTTTTTTTGTTTCTTTTTTTGAAGTTTTTACGGTGATAAAAGTAGCTGATTTGGACAGTCTTAGCCATAAAGAAATCAGTAATAAGTGTTATTATTTGTTTATTTATATATATATATATATATATATATATATATATATATACACATACAGTATAGATTAATAATTATGTACATACTGCGAGTTGTTAATATTAATAATCCCAATGATTTTAATGAAGTTTATACGGTGATAAAATCAGCTGATTTAGAAAGTCTTAGCCATAAAGAGATCAGTATTAAAAAGTATTATTTTTATTGATTTTATCAACTCTCTCTCTCTCTCTCTCTCTCTCTCTCTCTCTCTCTCTCTTTCTATATATATATATATATATATATATATATATATATATATATATATAGATAGATATATAATGATGAACATACAACAAAGTTTGTACGGAGATAAAAACATCTGATTTGGACAGTCTTAGCCGTAAAGAAATCAATAATGATAAGTGTTTATATATATATATATATATATATATATATATATATATATATATATATATATATATTTCTTTTTTTTGGTGGGAAAGAGAAACCCCCGCTGTCATATCCTTCAAAGCGTCGGAACAGGATCTCCTCTAAAGGATATCCTATCAAAGGAAACCTTTTATTTACAACTTCCTTCAGGGCTTAGCGATTATTTTTGTGAGGTATATTTTTTTTCGGCGTTCCTCTGAGAGAAGTTATATATTTTTCCTCGTTGCTCGTAAAAATGCTGTATGTATGTATGTATATGTATATATATATATATATATATATATATATATATATATATATATATATATATTCGTATTTTTATTTAGTTTCGGATGTTGGTTGTGTTTTTAGTATTATCATTTAATCAATTCTTTGATTATTGTCCCTTTGATAAATAGTATTTTGGAAAGATGATTTAAAAACAATTGTAAATAAAACCATATACAGAAATTATTTCTTTTTAGTTTAATCGGATAATAATTAATTTGTTATTCCTTTTCCTCACTGGGTAATTTTTCCATGTTGGATATTCTTGGAATATTTTATTTTTCCGTGTTTCCTTCCCTCACTGGGCTATTTCCCATGTTGGGGCCCTTGGGCTTATAGCATCCTGCTTTTCCAACTAGGGTTGTAACTTAGCAAGTAGTAGTGATAGTAATGATGATGTCCTGGGCTTATAGGATCCTGCTTTTCCAACTAGGGTTGTAGCTTAGCAAGTAGTAGTAATAATCATAATGGAGTCCTAGGTTTATAGGATCCTGCTTTCCCAACTAGGAGTTGTAGCTTAACCAGTAATAATGATAATAATATATTTCTGTCATGATGAAAGAATTTATCCCCCGCAAATAATCCAGACCCTAATTTATATCATCCCTGTTCATGGCCATGATTTTTTATTCTTTTTTAACAGCAAGAAATCTATTCATGACTTTTCAGTCTCGTTGGGAACAAAGAAAATGGTCAAGGTAAATTAGAGTAATCAGTATTGTTACTATTCTTTTCTTGGGATTCAAGCCTGGATATCCCCTCTGAGAATTAGAAAGAAGTTTGCGTCATTATATATGCAAGGGCAATGCTGTCTTATTAAAGGTTAATACGCAGGTTGGTTTCCCGATTGGTCCTGTCGATGACTGACGTGTGGTCGGGATTTTGATGTAATTTTGTATACATGTTTTATTGAATTACTTTGTGGTTGTTTTAAGTCACGATTTTGGTTGGGATTATGATAGCATAATTTTGTATGCATGTTTTATTGTATTGCTTTGTGATTGTTTCAAGTCACGATTTTGTATTTCTCTTATCTCTTCTACCTCAAAAGGTCAAACTTGTTGGAAATGTTTTTATGTTGAACAGGCTGATATAAGTCTCTTTTTATAGCTTATATATGAAAGATCTGTTTTAATGTTCTTACTGTTCTTTAAATACATTATATTCATTGATCATTACTTATCATATAGTTTATTTATTTCCTTATTACCTCTCCCCACTAGGCTATTTTTCTCTGTTGGAGCCGTTGGGCTTATAGCATCCTGCTTTACCATATATGGTTGTAGCTTAGCTAGTACTAATAATAATTATAGTAAGGTTTGGTGTATTTACGAGGCTTATGTTTCGGATATGTATTTTTATGTGTTCATTTAGTTTTTTTTATATATATATTTTGATATGAAATGGCAAGTGTGATTTGTAGTATAATAATAAAGCAAACTGCGATATACTTATGACCGTACCCTAGTTTGTTACCAAGTTTGTATTCTACAGAAATTCAAACCTTAAAGTTTCATATAAACCAGATAATCTCTCTCTCTCTCTCTCTCTCTCTCTCTCTCTCTCTCTCTCTCTCTCTCTCATTAGTATCAATAACTAACCCAGTTTCTTAATGGGCCATAGAACTTGTGAGAGATAGTAGGTAATGATAGGCTTAATGCTTACCAGGCGAGAGAAACACATTGAAGGTCGGGGATGTTGGTAACAGACGGGACTGAGGAGTTTTTTTTTTTTTTTCTTCTTCTTCTTCCTCTTCTTCTTCTTCTATGAAGACCTTCCTATCACGAGCTGGTTTGGAGGTTAGTTGTTTCTTCTGCCTCCGATGTGTTTGATAAAACATTTTGCAGTGGTTAATAAATACCTTTTAAAGAATGATATGTTGAAAGTATTCACTTTAGAAGATTTACTTCACGTTTTCATGGTACTGTTCTTAAAATATTTTATATTAATTACTTCTCTTTTAGTTTATTTTCTTATTTCCTTTCCTCTCTGGGCTATTTTTCCCTTTTGGGGCCCTTAAAGGGCTTATAGCATCCGGTTTTTCCAACTAGGGTTGTAGCTTAACTTTGCTCACTGGGCTGTTTAAAACTTTCCTCATTGGGCTGTTTTTCCTGGTTGGAGCCATTGTAATAATATCATCCTGTTTTTCCAACTATGGTTGTAGCTTAACTTTCCTCACATGGATATTTTTCGTTGTTGGAGCCCTTGCCCTCATAGCATCCTGCTTTTCCATCTAGGGTTGTAGCTTAACTTCCCTCACATGGATATTTTTCGTTGTTGGAGCCCTTGCCCTTATAGCATCCTGCTTTTCCATCTAGGGTTGTAACTTAACTTTCCTCACTGGGCTATTTTTCCCTGTTGGAGCCTTTATAGGGCTTATAGCGTTCTGCTTTTCCAACTAGTGTTGTAGCTTAGCAAGTAGTAATGATAATAACAGGTTGTTTCGAGTCACCCTTCTCCATCTTTTGTCCTGTACATCTTTTCTTAGACCCTTTTCCTTCATTTTATTCAGTAATTTATTTTTCCACCTGAACTTTGGCCTTCTCATCCTTCTGCCTTCCACCTACATGTTCATAACCCTTTTACATAGGTGTTCAGGTTGAGTATGTGGTTATTATTATTATTATTATTATAAGGAGATTAACCAACCCAATGAATCAAGGTTGACTCTTAGAGTTGGCCAAGTGTTACTCACCCAATGAGTCAAGTTTGACTCTTAGAGTTGGCCAAGTGTTACTCACCCAATGAGTCAAGTTTGACTCTCACAGAGCTGGCCAGGTGTTACTCACCCAGTGAGTCCAGTTTGACTCTTACAGAGCTGGCCAGGTGTTACTCACCCAGTGAGTCCAGTTTGACTCTTACAGAGCTGGCCAGGTGTTACTCACCCAGTGAGTCAAGTTTGACTCTCACAGAGCTGGCCAGGTGTTACTCACCCAGTGAGTCAAGTTTGACTCTCACAGAGCTGGCCAGGTGTTACTCACCCAATGAGTCAAGTTTGACTCTCACAGAGCTGGCCAAGTGTTACTCACCCAGTGAGTCCAGTTTGACTCTCACAGAGCTGGCCAAGTGTTACTCGCCCAATGAGTCCAGTTTGACTCTTACAGAGCTGGCCAGGTGTTACTCGCCCAGTGAGTCCAGTTTGACTCTTACAGAGCTGGCCAGGTGTTACTCGCCCAGTGAGTCCAGTTTGACTCTTACAGAGCTGGCCAGGTGTTACTCACCCAGTGAGTCCAGTTTGACTCTCACAGAGCTGGCCAGGTGTTACTCACCTAGTGAGTCCAGTTTGACTCTTAGAGTTGGCCAAGTGTTACTCACCCAGTGAGTCCAGTTTGACTCTCACAGAGCTGGCCAAGTGTTACTCACCCAGTGAGTCCAGTTTGACTCTCACAGAGCTGGCCAAGTGTTACTCACCCAGTGAGTCCAGTTTGACTCTCACAGAGCTGGCCAAGTGTTACTCACCCAATGAGTCCAGTTTGACTCTTACAGAGCTGGCCAGGTGTTACTCACCCAGTGAGTCCAGTTTGACTCTCACAGAGCTGGCCAGGTGTTACTCACCCAGTGAGTCCATTTTGACTCTTAGAGTTGGCCAAGTGTTACTCACCCAATGAGTCAAGTTTGACTCTCACAGAGCTGGCCAAGTGTTACTCACCCAGTGAGTCCAGTTTGACTCTCACAGAGCTGGCCAAGTGTTACTCACCCAATGAGTCCAGTTTGACTCTTACAGAGCTGGCCAGGTGTTACTCACCCAGTGAGTCCAGTTTGACTCTCACAGAGCTGGCCAGGTGTTACTCACCCAGTGAGTCCAGTTTGACTCTTAGAGTTGGCCAAGTGTTACTCACCCAATGAGTCAAGTTTGACTCTCACAGAGCTGGCCAAGTGTTACTCACCCAGTGAGTCCAGTTTGACTCTCACAGAGCTGGCCAGGTGTTACTCACCCAGTGAGTCCAGTTTGACTCTTACAGAGCTGGCCAAGTGTTACTCACCCACTGAGTCAAGTTTTACTCTTACAGAGCTGGCCAAGTAGTGGAAGTTCGTAGTTGCTATTCTTGAGTAGATTTAATTTGCTGTTGTTTATTTTATCCTACTTGATAAATATTGTTTATATTTATTATGACTCTCATGGGATTAAACACCCATGTGGAGATGGTATAGCCCGTGGGCATTTATAGATCAGACGTAATAAGACCTTTTCTCTTTGGGCATCTCAAGGCTTTTTCTTTTGTTTGTTTCGAATCATGTCTTTGGTGATCCAGAGTTTTTGTGTGTCTGTTTAGGATGTTTGCTGTAGTCAGGAAATTTCATGGATGTAATTTATATTTTTGAGATAATACATTTAAGAATACAATTTCTTAAACCTAAGGAAGTACGTTTTGCGTATTTTTTCCACGTTATTTTATGTAACCTTAATAGGATATTGGTAGACTGGATTTGTTTCTTGCGTAAAAAGTAAATTATGCTCCATCATAAATAGAATTGATCTTGATTCTAAAGACATATGTTGTAGATGTATTGATTTCTTCACTGTGTCTGCTGGTATTGAGTGTATGGATGAACAAACATTGAACCCTCATGAGGGACAATTTATTCGATTTCTTAACTACTAACTTTCGACTTATTCGTCGGGCACCGGAAGCTTCAATACGTTGGAGCAGGGTCTATAGAAGTTAGTCTTAGGAATGCGAGTCATTATTATTATTATTATTATTATTATTATTATTACCTAATACTACTTAAGCTACAACCCTAGTTGGAAAAGCAGGATGCTATAAACCCACGGGTCCCAACAGGGAAAAAATAGCCAAATGAGGAAAGGAAATAGGGAAATCAATAAACTACAAGAAAAGTAATGAACAATTCAAGTAGAATATTTCAAGTATATATAGTAACAACATTAAGATAGATCTTTCATATATAAACTATAGAAAGAGACATGTCAGCCCGTTCAACATATAAAACCATTCGCAGCAAGTTTGAACTTTTGAAGTTCCACCAATTCAAATACCTGATTAGGAAGATAATTTCGTAACTTGGTCACAACTGGAATAAAACTAGTAGAATACTGTGTTGTATAGAGTCTTATTCAGGGCAGAGCAGATGTAAAACTGTTGCAAAACTACTCTATCAGTAACACAATTAACATAAAAACATTTGCTGCAAGTTTGAACTTTTGAAGTTCCACCGTCACAACTACCTGATTAGGAAGATCAGTCCACAACTTGGTCACACCTGGAATAAAACTAGTAGAATACTGTATTGAGACTTATTCATGGAAGAGCAGTTGCAAAACTCTAGCAATAATACATTTCTGTGTGCTCGAAATTTAGCTGGATTAAAACTAGTAGAATAGTGTATTGGGCCTTATTCATGGAAGAGCAGTTGCAAAACTCCATCAGTAACATTTCTCTGCGCTCGATAATTTAGCTGGACTAAAACTAGTAGAATAGTGTATTGGGCCTTATTCATGGAAGAGCAGTTGCAAAGCTCTGTCAATAATACATTTCTGTGTACTCGATAATTTAGCTGGAATAAAACTAGTAGAATAGTGTATTGGGCCTTATTCATGGAAGAGCAGTTGCAAAGCTCTGTCAATAATACATTTCTGTGTACTCGATAATTTAGCTGGAATAAAACTAGTAGAATAGTGTATTGGGCCTTATTCATGGAAGAGCAGTTGCAAAGCTCTGTCAATAATACATTTCTGTGTACTCGATAATTTAGCTGGAATAAAACTAGTAGAATAGTGTATTGGGCCTTATTCGTGGAAGAGTAGTTGCAAAACTCCATCAGTAACATTTCTGTGTGCTCGATAATTTAGCTGGAATAAAACTAGTAGAATAGTGTATTGGACCTTATTCACGGAAGAGCAGTTGCAAAACTCTATCAATGATACATTTCTCTGTGCTCGAAATTTAGCTGGAATAAAACTAGTAGAATATTGTATTGGGCCTTATTCACGGAAGAGCAGTTGCAAAACTCTATCAGTAACATTTCTGTGTGCTCGAAATTTAGCTGGAATAAAACTAGTAGAATAGTGTATTGGGCCTTATTCATGGAAGAGCAGTTGCAAAACTCTATCAATAATACATTTCTGTGTGCTCGATAATTTAGCTGGAATAAAACTAGTAGAATAGTGTATTGGGCCTTATTCGTGGAAGAGCAGTTGCAAAACTCTATCAATAATACATTTCTGTGTGCTCGATAATTTAGCTGGAATAAAACTAGTAGAATATTGTATTGGGCCTTATTCACGGAAGAGCAGTTGCAAAACTCTATCAGTAACATTTCTGTGTGCTCGAAATTTAGCCGGAATAAAACTAGTAGAATAGTGTATTGGGCCTTATTCATGGAAGAGCAGTTGCAAAACTCTATCAATAAAACATTTCTGTGTGCTCGATAATTTAGCTGGAATAAAACTAGTAGAATAGTGTATTGGGCCTTATTCGTGGAAGAGCAGTTGCAAAACTCTATCAATAATACATTTCTGTGTGCTCGATAATTTAGCCGGAATAAAACTAGTAGAATAGTGTATTGGGCCTTATTCATGGAAGAGCAGTTGCAAAACTCTATCAATAATACATTTCTGTGTGCTCGATAATTTAGATGGAATAAAACTAGTAGAATAGTGTATTGGGTCTTATTCATGGAAGAGCAGTTGCAAAACTCTATCAGTAACATTTCTCTGCGCTCGATAATTTAGCTGGAATAAAACTAGTAGCATAGTGTATTGGGCCTTATTCATGGAAGAGCAGTTGCAAAACTCTATCAAAAATACATTTCTCTGCGCTCGATAATTTGCTTAAAACTATCAATAATACATTTCTGTGTACTCGATAATTTAGCTGGAATGAAACTAGTAGGATACTGTATTGAGACTTATTCATGGAAGAGCAGTTGCAAAACTCTATCAATAATACATTTCTGTGTGCTCGATAATTTAGATGGAATAAAACTAGTAGAATAGTGTATTGGGCCTTATTCATGGGAGGGCAGTTGCAAATCTCTATCAATAATACATTTCTGTGTGCTCGATAATTTAGCTGGAATAAAACTAGTAGAATAGTGTATTGGGCCTTATTCATGGAAGAGCTGTTGCAAAACTCTATCAGTAACATTTCTGTGTGCTCGATCATTTAGCTGGAATAAAACTAGTAGAATAGTGTATTGGGCCTTATTCATGGAAGAGCAGTTGCAAAACTATCTATAATACATTTCTGTGTGCTCGATAATTTAGCTGGAATAAAACTAGTAGAATAGTGTATTGGGCCTTATTCATGGAAGAGCAGTTGCAAAACTATCTATAATACATTTCTGTGTGCTCGATAATTTAGCTGGAATAAAACTAGTAGCATAGTGTATTGGGCCTTATTCATGGAAGAGCAGTTGCAAAACTCTATCAGTAACATTTCTCTGCGCTCGACAATTTGCTTAAAACTCTATCAATAATACATTTCTGTGTGCTCGATAATTTAGCTGGAATAAAACTAGTAGAACAGTGTATTGAGACTTATTCATGGAAGAGCAGTTGCAAAACTCTATCAGTAACATTTCTGTGCGCTCGATAATTTGCTTAAACACCCTTGAGCTCTTCCCAGTGTGATAAGAATCAAGTCGAGTTCCGGTGAAGTATGACAGGAGGTGGGCGCGCGTCTTGAGCGAAAACCATGTGGTTAATGGATTCTGAATCATACAAAGGAAGGGGTTCGCCAGTCCTTCCTGTTTTTGTCAGGGTGACTTATCTGGATTAATTATGGACAGGTAAAGGAAATGCATTGTTTGTTTTCTCAAAGGCAGGTTTTTGATCAAGGTTACTGTTGCAGTAGGTTAGTGTCGGTTATTTGATTAGTGCATTGTGTGTCTTTTGTTATTGTTTTAGCAGATTTTATTTTTCATTCTTTATACTAGTCTGTGGATTATCTGTTTTTATCATAATTTGGAGATTGTATTTTTGGTACATTCAGTGTCTATTGATGTTATTGTTTTAGCAGATTTTATTTTTCATTCTTTATACTTGTCTGTGCATTATCTGTTTTTATCATAATTTGGAGATTGCATTTTTAGTACATTCAGTGTCTATTGATGTTATTGTTTTAGAAGATTTGATTTTTCATTCTTTAGACAAGTCTGTGAATTGTCTATTTTTGCCATAATTTTGAAATTGTATTTTTGGTACATTCAGTGTCTATTGATGTTATTGTTTTAGCAGTTTTTATTGTTCATTATTTTAGCTAGTCTGTGAATTGTCTATTTTTGCCATAATTTTGAAATTGTATTTTTGGTACATTCAGTGTCTATTGATGTTATTGTTTTAGAAGATTTAATT
>NC_090769.1:21835177-21842677 GCF_036898095.1 Palaemon carinicauda
TATATATAGTACTCTATACTCTCAAATATATTAATAAAAATTATGTTCAATTTACAATTATTTTTACATTGTCCTATTGGCCATTACTTTAGGATCTTTGCAACTTAGTTTTCCTTATATATGACATATCTGTTTTGACGTTGTTACTTTTTTTTTTAGATTGATTTATTATTAATTTATTCTCTTCATTTATTTATTTCCTTATTTCCTTTCCTCACTGGGCTATTTTTCCCTGTTGGAGCCCCTGGGCTTATAGCACTTTGCTTTTCCAATTAGGGTTGTAGCTTGGACAGTAATAATAATAATGATAATAATAATAATAAGATTGTAACTTTTATATTGATGGATCGATCTGTATAAAACCACCCAATAATATAGCAAGTTAGTTTTTGATTAAGGATTTTTCCGTTAGGTTGTTAAATGTTTTAATTGGAGATTAAAAGTATCAATTCATCTCATATATTCTCATTTGGTTAACCATTGTCTTATAAAGTTATATTATAATGATATTTCCTAATAGGTCACTATTCCACTTGATTTTTAAGTGGTTGATTGATGATTATTATTGTGAATGATCTTTCTAATCAGGCAGTTGAATTGGTGGAACTTCAGAAGTTCAAACTTCCAGAGAATGTTTTCATGTTGAATAGGCTGACATGAGTCTGTCTTCATAGCTTATATAAAATTTATAACATATCTATTTTTGCGTTGTTATTGAATTTAAGATATTTTATATGCTTTATTCGAAACTTTTATATATAGTATATTTATATGTTTGAGTCCTTTCCTTACTGGGATATTTTTCCCTGTTGAAGCTCTTTGGGCTTATAGCATCCTGCTTTTCCAACTATTTTAAATCTTGGCGAGTAATAACAATGATAATAGTAATAATAATGCTTACGGAAGTAAAGAATTTTGACGAATAATGTATAGGAAGTGATTATTATTTTATCCATTTATGTTAGACCTTGCAGGCATTTGAGTACACTCAGAGGTTAATGGTTAAAGAGTTCAGTTTACCTTGGAACTAAATTCCTCAGAAATTTAAAGCTTTTAGATTAATTTTTGTATTTTTGCCAAGTCGTTTTGATGTTTTGGTTGTTAAGTGAAGGCTGGATAGTTTATTTATTTCTTTCAATGCAAAGAAAAATAAGAGAAAAATTAAACTTAGATCTTGGACTAAATTCTTCAGAAATTTAAAGCTTTTAGATTAATTTTTGTATTTTTGCCAAGTCGTTTTGAAGTTTTGGTTCTTAAGTGAAGGCTGGATAGCTTATTTCTTTCTTTCAATGCAAAGAAAATAAGAGAAAAATTAAACTTAGATCTTGGACTAAATTCCTCAGAAATTTAAAGCTTTTAGATTAATTTTTGTATTTTTGCCAAGTCGTTTTGAAGTTTTGGTTCTTAAGTGAAGGCTGGATAGCTTATTTCTTTCTTTCAATGCAAAGAAAATAAGAGAAAAATTAAACTTAGATCTTGGACTAAATTCCTCAGAAATTTAAAGCTTTTAGATTAATTTTTGTATTTTTGCCAAGTCGTTTTAAAGTTTTGGTTAAGTGAAGGCTGGATAGTTTATTTATTTCCTACAATGCAAAGAAAATAAGAGAAAAATGAAACTTAGATTTTGCACACATGTCTATTTATTTAGAGAAATATTCTACTATTTCAAGTAGGTGTAAAGAATCAAGAGTATTAAGGCCTTCGAATGTAAATGGTGGAATAAATTTAAACTTTTAAGAAATGGTAAAATACACTGAAATTGTGCTGTTAATTTTTAAGCCTATGAATCTGCACAAGAATTGAGTATTTCATGGACAAATTATCACGACTACACATTCTATGCATATGTATAGTTCATAAATTTACATTTTAGAATGCTATAGAGTTGAGTTTTATTTCTACGAATGTGCACAAGAATTGAGTTTTCTTTAGACATTATTTTCATGACTATACATTTTATGCATACACATTGTACATAAATCCACATTTCTGAATGCATTAGGGATGGTTTTTAAACCTACGAATGCACAAGAATTGGGTATCATTGTACATAAATCCACATTTCTGAATGCATTAGGGATGGTTTTTAAACGTACGAATGCACAAGAATTGGGTATTCTTTAGACTTTTTTTCATGACTATACATTATATACATACACAGTGTACGTAAATTTACACTTCTTAATGCCTTAGGGATGATTTTTAAGCATACGAATGTGCACAAGAATTGAGTATTCTATAGGCAATTTTTTCATGACTACATTTTATGCATACACATTGTATATAAATTTACATTTCTGAATGCTTTAAGGGATGGTTTTTAAACGTACGAATGCACAAGAATTGGGTATTCTTTAGACTTTTTTTCATGACTATACATCATATACATACACATTGTACATAAATTTACTCTTTTTAATGCCTTAGGGACGATTTTAAGCATACGAATGTGCACAAGAATTGAGTATTCTATAGGCAATTTTTTTCTTGACTACATTTTATGTATACACATTGTACATAAATTTACATTCCTGAATGCTTAAAGGGATGATTTTTAAGCATACGAATATGTATAAGAATTGAGTATTATATTACTAAAATTTTCATGGCTACAAATTTTGTGCATACATACTGTACATAAATTTAATTTTCTGAATGTTTTAAGGGATGATTTTAAGCATACGAATGCACAAGAATTGAGTATTCTTTAGACATTTTTTTCATGACTATACACTTTGTGCATACACATTGTACATAACTTTACACTTCCTAATGCCTTAGGGATGATTTTTAAGCATACGAATATGTATAAGAATTGAGTATTCTATAGGCAATTTTTTTCATGACTACATTTTATGTATATACATTGTACATAAATTTACATTTCTGAATGCTTTAAGGGATGGTTTTTAAGCATACGGGTATGTATAAGAATTGAGTATTATATTACCAAAATCTTCACGGCCACAAATTTTATGCATACATAATGTATATATATTTAATTTTCTTAATGCTTTAAGGGATGATTTGAAGCATACGAATGCACAAGAATTGAGTATTCTTTAGGCATTTTCTTCATGGCTATACATGTACACAAGAATTGAGTATTCTTTAGACATTTTTTACATGGCTATACATGTACACAAGAATTGAGTATTCTTTAGACATTTTCTTCATGGCTATACATGTACACAAGAATTGAGTATTCTTTAGACATTCCTTCATAGCTATACATGTACACAAGAATTGAGTATTCTTTAGACATTTCCTTCATGGCTATACATGTACACAAGAATTGAGTATTCTTTAGACATTTTCTTCATGGCTATACATTTACACAAGAATTGAGTATTCTTTAGACATTTTCTTCATGGCTATACATGTACACAAGAATTGAGTATTCTTTAGACATTTTCTTCATGGCTATACATTTACACAATAATTGAGTATTCTTTAGACATTCTCTTCATGGCTATACATGTACACAAGAATTGAGTATTCTTTAGACATTTTCTTCATGGCTATACATTTACACAAGAATTGAGTATTCTCTAGACATTTTCTTCATTGCTATACATTTAATGCATACATACTGTATTTAAATTTAATTTTCTTTTTGCTTTAAAGATTAATTGCACACTGTCCATCTCCATCGTTATCTTAAGCTGTAGAACTAACCGAGGCAGTTGGAACATTCGTCATTTTTTTACTGTGCCGCTTATGAAGTATAACTCATTGTCTCATTTTTACTCCATCACCAAGGTCCCGAGAAAACGTTCAAGTCCGTCTGTCACGACTGGTATTATGTCGTTTCCACAAGTGACAATTTCCTTCAAGGTTGTACGCACGTGTGTGTGTGTGTGTGTGTGTGAGTGATGTATGGCGTTTCCTCTCTCCTGTCTTAGGATGCTGTTGTCGTTATTTTTTCGCCTTTTATTTTATATTGATTTAGATCTTATTCAAAATTGCAACAAATGTTTTTATGTTGAACAGGCTGAGATAAGTCCTTTTTATAGTATATATATATATATATATATATATATATATATATATATGTATATATATAGATATATATATAGATATATATATATATATATATATATATATATATATATATATATATGAAATATCCGTTTTGGTGTTGTTGCTGTTTTTGTGATGTTTTATATTTCTCATATCGTTTATTTATTTCCTTTCGTGACTGGGCTATTTTTTCCTGTTGAAGTCCTTGGGCTTATAGCATCCTACTTTTCCAACTTGGGTTGTAGCTTAGCTAGTAATGATAATAATAATAATAATAATAATAATAATAATAATGAAATCCTTGATTAGGCCGTCTTCATTCATATTTTGGCAACTTGTTAGTGATTCCCTTTTCTGTTTTTTTTTTTTTATAGTTATTATAGCTTACAAGAGAGATTAGTTCACCGAACTTTTAACTGGGCTCCACGAGGCACTAGAAGAGTTGGAAGACCCAGGCCTACATGGCTGAGGACTATAAAGCGTGAAGTAGAAGATGATGATTGGAGAAGTATTGAATTGAAAGTCCAAAATACAGACGACTGGCGAAATGTAATCGAGGCCCTTTGCGTCAATAGGCGTAGAAGATGATGGTGATTTTAGCTTTTAACTTCGATGATTTTTATTAGATTTTTAAAAGATAATTTAAATGGAGGTTACTATTTAAGAAATGTATGGTATAGCCGGAGTTTCTAAAATTCATATTTTGGGTGTGTTTTCAATGTTTTGAAAATATAGATAATACAAAAACACAAAGTGAAAATTCATGTTTTGGAGTTTTCAAAGTTTTGAAAATGTACGGTAGATAATACAAAAACACAAAGTGAAAATTCATGTTTTGGAGTTTTCAAAGTTTTGAAAATATAGATAATACAAAAACACAAAGTGAAAATTCATGTTTTGGAGTTTTTAAAGTTTTGACAATGTTATCAATAAGACGACGAAATACAAAAAACACTCTAAAGTAGAAATTCATATTTTTGTTTTTTTTAAGGTTTTGGAAATATAAACAAGAAAAAATAAAAAAACACGGAAATTGAAAATTCAATATCTTGAGGTTTTTAAAGTTTGGAAATATAAACAAGAAATACAAAAACACGGAAATTAAAAATTCAATATTTTAAGGTTTTTAAAGTTTCAAAAATATTATAAACAAGAAATACAAAAACACGGAAATTAAAAAATTCAATATTTTAAGGTTTTTAAAGTTTCGAAAATTTTAAAATCAAGAAATACAAAAACACGGAAATTAAGAATTCAATATCTTAAGGTTTTTAAAGTTTCGAAAATATAAACAAGAAATACAAAAACACGAAAATAAAAAATTCAATATTTTAAAGTTTTTAAAGTTTCGAAAATATTATAAACAAGAAATACAAAAACACGGAAATTAAAAATTCAATATTTTAAGGTTTTTAAAGTTTCGAAAATATTATAAACAAGAAATACAAAAACACGGAAATTAGAAATTCAATATCAAGGTTTTTAAAGTTTCGGAAATATTATAAACAAGAAATAAAAAAACACAAAAATAAAAAATTCAATATTTTAAGGTTTTTAAAGTTTCGAAAATATTATAAACAAGAAATACAAAAACACGGAAATTAGAAATTCAATACCAAGGTTTTTAAAGTTTGGAATTATAAAAAAGAAAAAAGAAAAAAACACGGAAAATTAAAAATTCAATATCTTAAGCTTTTTAAAGTTTCGAAAATATTATAAACAAGAAATACAAAAACACGGAAAATTAAACGTAAAACCAATTAAGCATCCTATTATTATTCTCCTACGATTTAATTCACGAAAACTCAATCAAATGAGACGGTATTTTCCACCGCCTGGACACAGCCATCAGACCTTGACGAAATTTCACGAGGCCATGGTATTACTGGGGTCCTGTGGCTTTGCAAGTTAACAATTTTTTTCTCACGCTAAACCGTAATGATACCATTAGGTCTTCTCCTCTCCGGAATTCCGGTATGAAACTAAGAATTAAACGTTTTGGGGATGGAAGTGGGCTATGGTTTGGTCAAACGTTTCTTTGTGTGGCCATTGTTTATTTTGGGTTTTTAGTTTATTTTTTTTCTCGTGAGTTTTATTATTATTATTATTATTGTTATTATTATTATTAGCTAAGCTACAACCCTAGTTGGAAAAGCAAGATGCTATACGCCCAAAGGCTCCGATAGGGAAAAATAGCCCAGTGAGGAAAGGAAATAAGGCAATAAATGGAAGTGGGCTATGGTTTGGTCAAACGTTTCTTTGCCTGGCCATTGTTTATTTTGGGTTTTGTGTTTATTTTTTTTTTCCGAGTTTTGCAATTTATTATTATTATTATTATTATTATTATTATTATTATTAGCTAAGCTACAACCCTAGTTGGAAAAGCAAGATGCTATACGCCCAAAGGCTCCGATAGGAAAAAAATAGCCCAGTGAGGAAAGGAAATAAGGCAATAAATAAACGATATAAGAAGCGATGAAAAAGTAAAGTAAAGTATTTTAAGAACATTAACAACATTAAAACAAATGTTTTTGATATCTGAACTATAATGCGTTTTGTTTATAATGCTAAGGTTTTAATTTTGTCTTGCTATTTAGATTTATTTTGTTTTTATGGATTTTCACGTATGTTAACACTCGTTAATTCACATTTATTTTTCATATCAATGTTTATTTTGCTTTTTATCTCGTTAGGTTTGTTAATTTTTATACTTAGTTTTGCTTTTTTTTACAAAAAGTTTTTTTTTTTTTTTTTTTTTTTTTTGCTATTTGGATTTATTTTATGTATATGGATTTTCACGTTTATTAATATTCATTAATTCACATTTATTTTTTTTATGTCAATGTGTAGATTTATCCCTTCGTTAATTTGCCTGGCCTTTTTTTAATTTGTTTCTCTGTGTATGGAGATCCATCTAAATATTTAGACCGTCGTTTTAGACAACTCGAATACGGTAGTTCTTGGTATATATTTCAGGTATTTTCTTAACTTTATCAGAATGTATCAGGATTTACTCTGTTGTACTTGGTATAAACTAAAGGCATTTCAGCTTATCAGAATATATCAGGATATTTTCTGTTGTACTTGGTATAATCTACAGGTATTTCAGTTTATCAGAATATATCAGGATATTTTCTGTTGTACTTGGTATAAACTACAGGTATTTCTGTTTATCAGAATATATCAGGATTTTTTTTTGTTGTACTTAGTATAAACTACAGGCATTTCTTTCAGTTTATCAGAATATATAAGGATTTTTTTCTGTTGTACTTGGCATAAACTAAAGGCCTTTCATCTTATCAGAATATATCAGGATATTTTCTGTTGTATTCGCTTAAACTTCAGGCATTTCCATCAGTTTATCAGAATATATAAGGATTTTTTTCTGTTGTACTTGGTATAAACTACAGGCATTTCCATCCGTTTATCAGAATATATCAGGATTTTTTCTGTTGCACTTGGTATAAACTTCAGGCA
>NC_090769.1:21847677-21855177 GCF_036898095.1 Palaemon carinicauda
ATCCGGAAAATAGAAAAATTGGATAAGAAAATAAACTCTGCCGATGCAGCCATTACTTTTAACTCAGCCTGCCTAAAAGAGGGTCTCCTACCACGATATTATTATTATTATTATTATTATTATTATTATTATTATTATTATTATTATTAGTATTATCGTCATCTAAGCTACAACCCTAGTTGGAAAAGCAGGATGCTATAACCTCAAGGGCTCCAATAGGGGAAAATAGCCCAGTGAGGATAGGAAAAGTAGATAAATTACAAGTTTGTGCTGAATAGTCTAAGATCCATTTTTATTGGTATTTTTTAGATTCAAACTGTCAAATTGAACTAACGTAAGTTCTTTTGTAGTTTGTTTGTTTATTCATTTCCTTTCCTCGTTGGGCTATTTTTTTATATTGGGGCCTTTGAGTTTATAGCATCCTGCTATACCAACTGGGGATGTAGCTTAGATACTACTACTACTACTACTACGGCGTCAATGACCTTAGATGTCAGGATGCCTGAAAACCTTAAATCAATCAATCTACTACTACTACTACTACTACTACTACTACTACTACTACGGCGTCAATGACCTTAGATGTCAGGATGCCTGAAAACCTTAAATCAATCAATCTACTACTACTACTACTACTACTACTACTACTACTACTACGGCGTCAATGACCTTAGATGTCAGGATGCCTGAAAACCTTAAATCAATCAATCTACTACTACTACTACTACTACTACTACTACTACTACTACGGCGTCAATGACCTTAGATGTCAGGATGCCTGAAAACCTTAAATCAATCAATCTACTACTACTACTACTACTACTACTACTACTACGGCGTCAATGACCTTAGATGTCAGGATGCCTGAAAACCTTAAATCAATCAATCTACTACTACTACTACTACTACTACGGCGTCAATGACCTTAGATGTCAGGATGCCTGAAAATCTTAAATCAATCAATCTACTACTACTACTACTACTACTACTACTACTACTACTACTAATAATAATAATAATAATAATAATAATAATAATAATAATAATAATGCTTTGGATTGCAATGCAAACTTCCTCAGCATAGTGTTTGACATTTGTACAATGTAAGACGAGTGTTTATGAACCTGAAAATGTGCTCGTTTACAAATCATCCGATCGTTAATGTCTGCAAAGTCTGTAAAATGAGAGAGAGTTGTTCTGTCCAATTAACAGACTTTTTTAACGAGGCCTTTGGTCTGCTTAGCCTTCTTACAGCCTCGCAATTAACGTGTCGGCAACAATGACACCGAAGGCTGCAATTTAGTGGGTCCTGGCTGGAACTTTTTATCAATCCGGAGGAGGTTAATGGAATTACAGGGGACAAAGTTGCAAGGGTTTACGGTTAACTTTTACCTGTGAGATACTGGTAGACATTATATTATTGTTCTATTTATAGCCTACTACTACTACTACTACTACTACTACTACTACTCTCTCTCTCTCTCTCTCTCTCTCTCTCTCTCTCTCTCTCTCTCTCTCTCTCTCATTCATTCATTATTGTTCTGTAAGTACTGCCTCTCATAATTGTTATATATATATATATATATATATATATATATATATATATATATATATATATATATATATATATGCAATATATATATATATATATATATATATATATATATATATATATATATATATATATATATATATGCAATATATATATATATATATATATATATATATATATATATATATATATATATATATATATATACTGCCTGTCTCGCACACTCATAATTCTATATATATACTGCTCTCTCTCTCTCTCTCTCTCTCTCTCTCTCTCTCTCTCTCTCTCTCTCTCTCTCTCTCTCTCTCTCTCTCTCTGCAAGAAAGAACCACGCCCTATTCCAGTCAGTCAGGCAATTATAAATATATTTGTGTGATCTTATCAGAAATATGGGAACGATAAGGCGATGAAATTTTATTTCACTTACAGCTAACTCTTTTATAAAAAATGGGATTAACGGTAACATATATTCTCTAAGCACTAAATAATTGAGGTATTTAATTAACGGGAACATTGCAGATTCTCATTGAATAAGTCAGGACTAGGAATGAATTTTTTTAGGTGAAGTTGTCTATTTTTTTTCTAGACTGTTGATACTGTTTTTTATTAATAACATCCCAAAATCTACTCTTGACATCTTATTTGTTTATCCAGTCTCGGTCTGTTAGCAAAATTGTGTATGATAGAAATGGTAATTTCCTTAACATGTTTTTGACAACTGGATTTGAATCATGGCTTATCATATATATGAATTCTTCGTACGCTATTTGGGCAGTATAGCATCAGACATGTATTCCTTCAACCCTATCCTTTTGTTATGCATGTAATTCAATTGATATTTATTTATTATGAATTCTTCGTCTGCTACTTGTGCAATATAGCATCAGACATGTATTCCTTCAACCCTATCCTTTTGTTATGCATGTAATTCAATTGATATTTATTTATTATGAATTCTTCGTCTGCTACTTGTGCAATATAGCATCAGACATGTATTCCTTCAACCCTATCCTTTTGTTATGCATGTAATTCAATTGATATTTATTTATTATGAATTCTTCGTCGGCTACTTGTGCATTATAGCATCAGACATGTATTCCTTCAACCATATCATCTTCTGTTATGCAGTTAATTTAATTATTATTTATTTTTATTTCCAATCATGTTTATATGCATTTACTATACCATACGTTCGATATTGCTTTTGAAGTGCCTTGCACATCTTGCATTAAGGAGATTGACAGTTTATTTTGCCTGTCGCATCCTCTTCTGTTATGCAGTTAATTTAATTAATATTTATTTTTATTTCCAAACATGTTCATATGCGTTTACCATAACATACGTCCTTAACCTGATTATTGCTTTTCATGCATTAAGGAAATTGACTGTTTATTCTGCCTGTTGGTCGGTGTATACTTAGTTTTTTATGAATTTTTAAATGGCTTTCGTAAAATATTTTGGGTCCGTAATTGTTATATTTAATGTAGCCATATAATTTGAATCTAATAGAATAAAAACTTAATAATTTTATACAGACTCTTCCAATGCAGTCATGTTCACATAGTTTTTTTATAATGTGAAATGGATTTCATGAAAGGTAAAGTTATTGGTTCGAAATTTTTATACTTCAAATAGCCATATCCTTTGAATGGAATGAAATAAACACTTAATAATTTTCATACATACTCTTCCAATGCAGCCATGTTAAGATGATACAAAGGTTAATGAACCTTAACCTTGAAAGTGACATACAAACTAAAAAGGGAACATGTTATTGGAGGCATTCGTGTTTTTAGTAGAACACTCCAAAATCAAACCACTGTTCTCTAGTCTTGGTAGTGCCATAACCTCTGTACCATGGTCTTCCACTGTCTTGGGTTAGAGTTCTCTTGCTTGAGGGAACACTCAGGCACACAATTCTATGTTTCCCTATTTCCTTTCCTTTGAGTTATTTTTCATGTTGGAGCTCTTGGGTTTATAGCATCCTGCTTTTCCAACCAAGGTTGTAGTTTAGCTAGTAACCATAATCATAATAATAATAATAATAATAATAATAATAATAATAATAAATAATAATAATAATTATCATTATTATT
This sequence comes from Palaemon carinicauda, assembly GCF_036898095.1. Taxonomy (NCBI): domain Eukaryota; kingdom Metazoa; phylum Arthropoda; class Malacostraca; order Decapoda; family Palaemonidae; genus Palaemon; species Palaemon carinicauda. Next base: position 21,851,329 of record NC_090769.1, read on the forward strand.
ATTATTATTATTATTATTATCATTATTATAATTATTATTATTATTTATATACATTTGCAAGACCCATAATACTGTCTATATCAATTATTTACTACCAGCAGTTAGAACGTTCTTAGTGTTGTATTTCTGTTTCATGGCAGGGCAAGAGAGAACACAGATTTCGTTATTTCATATATTATGTAAACTTAACTGTATGGCAGCTTAACAGAAACTAAATATACATTGTAGATATCAGTAATAGGTAAACAGTAATAACAGTAATAATTACAGTACTCAACAGTTTGAGTAAAAGGTACAATTATAATAAATACATTGTTATGCATAAATACAGTACGTAGTTATACAACCAATTACACCAAAGTGTAGTTAGCAATCTCACACCTCCCCCCAAGATGGCAGGTGCAATACAAGGATACCTGGCATCTTAAGGTCCTTATTTAGTATATGATTTTGAGTCCCATCTTATTTCTAAACGCTCTGGTGCCCGTGTCTGACGTCCACTACGTCGTACGGGTAAGGCCACTGATAACTGAGTATCAGGCTTAGGTGATGTTGCAGGTGATCTACGATCTCCATATCCTGAAGCTTCGCCACCCAACACTGAGATAGGTGGAGAAATAATGTCTCCTGGCAAGAAAGGGTGATGAGGTCGTAGGAACCTCCGATTTCTCCAATAGATGCGCCCACTTCCAGTCTTCACGAGGTAATCCCTCCTCGTGCCAATTCCGACAACAACTCCTGGTTTATCCCATCGCTTTGTCTTAGGGTCTTGTAGATCCACGTACATACCAAGGTTCAGCTTAGAGAGTGGTCTAGCAGTGGCATCATACCGTTCCTTTGCCTGCTGCCGAAGGTACTTAGCCTGTATGTCACATTCGTCAGCTGTACGTTGCCATTCCTTTGCAAATGAACGATCATGAGCCGGAATCCTGGAACGCAAAGGATGTCCAAACAAGATTTGCGCTGGAGATCTACCGTCCGCCCGTGGAGTATTCCTGAGCTCAAGAAGCCCTCTTGCGAACTCATCCTCATCCAGCTTCCCATTTCCTGTGGTCGTCAAAATCAACTTCTTGATAATCTTCACGGTAGCTTCGGCATGACCATTTGCTTTTGGATTATAGGGCGATGTCACGCGGTGTTCCACCCCCCATCGAGCAAGGAAACGCCGCAATGTTGATGAAGCGAACTGCGGTCCTCCATCCGTTTTCAGTACTACAGGCACACCAGTGTCTGAAAAAATTGGCCTCAACAAACTAATTAGTTGAGCTGCAGAAGCTGATCCATTGCACGAAGATACATACGGCCAACCTGACAGGCGATCAACGTACACAAGAAATGTCTTGCCAGAGATATGAAAATAATCAGCAGACACGGACTCAAATACTCTGCTTGGCAAGTCTTCCTGCATCAAAGGCTCATTCCGCTGACTTGGTAACAGCTCTCGGCAGCGAGAACAAGACGTCACTATGTTCTCAATGTCCCTGTCAATCCCTGGCCAGTATATAGTCTGGCGTGCTCGACGCTTGGTGCGGTCTACTCCTTGGTGAGCATCATGTAGACACCGCAAAGTTTCGCTACGCAGGCTGCGAGGTATGATAAGTCTAGGTCCATAAACTATCAAACCATCATCTACGGCCAGCATGTCCCGAATTCCCCAGTATGCTCGCAACTCTTCTGGTAAGCTATGCTTATGATCTGGAAATCCTTTCATTATTACATCTCTTAATGACAGATATTCACCATCATGTGCAGAAGCATCACGAATCTTATCCAGCGTCTGGTCCCGTAGAGGTGCTAACCTTATGCCCTCCTCACAAGTAGCTAATAAAGACAATACAACAGCAGCATGCAATGGATCTGCATCATCCAGCACATCATTGTCCTCAACAAGGCTCTGAACTGGTGAACGAGAGAGTGCATCCGGCATGCTGTGACATTTCCCACTTTGCCACCGTGCAGCAAAAGTAAATCTGCAGAGTTTCATTCTCATACGCTGCAGTCGAGGATTTTCTATTTCTCCAAGAAGTTTTGAATTGAGAATAGGAACAAGTGGTCGATGGTCTACTACCAGGTCAAAATAAGGCAAACCAGCCAAGTAAACACTGCATTTCCTCACTGCCCAAAGTACAGCAGCCATCTCAATCTCAATTACGGCATACCTAGTTTCCGCATCCGTTAAAAACCTGGATCCACACTGGATGAGCTTCCAAGCCTCTCCATGCTGTTGCAGCAAAACAAACCCCATACCATGCAACTTGGATGCGTCAGTTTGAAGCATAGTAGGTAAAGATGCATCAAAATGAGCCAAAACAGGAGGAGCTATGAGTGCTTCTTTAGTTTTATTGAAGGCCACGTCATGCTGAGGGGTCCAGCACCACTCATTCCGAGGTTTAAGCAGGTCCCTGAGTGGCTGTGCAGCAGCTGCAATCGCAGAAGAAAAGCTCCCAAGCTGATTGGTTAAACCCATGAATGACCTGAGATCAGTGATATTTTGTGGCTTTGGAAATTCAGCTATGGCTCTCACCTTCCGAGAATCCACACTATAACCTTCATGATTTATACTGTAACCACAAAATTCAACATTAGGTTGAGCAAAGAAAATTTTGTCTGGATTTAAGGTCACTCCAAATTTGTCACATTTTTGCACAAGTGTGATCACATGGGCTAAGTGGTCACGGTAACTAGAATCATACACCAAAATATCATCAACAATTTTGACAGTACGTGGAATATCTCCCAAAGCTTGATCTCCTCGACGATTGTACTCATCTCCAGATGATACAAGCCCCATTACAGCTCGTTTGAATTTGTAACGTCCCCAAGGTGTGATGAAGCAAGTAAGATCCTGATCTTCTTCAGCAATCTTTATTTGGAAGTATCCCATCTTCGCATCCAAAGTAGTGAACCACCTGGCTCCAGCATCCATTGACGATATAGCATCATGCGGGGATCGAACTGGATATGTAGGTCTGCGCACATAGCGGTTAAGTCTTGTAAGGTCCACACACAACCGCACACCACCCATCTTCTTTGCAATAGGGACCATCGGATGACACCATTCGGTGGGGTAATCAACCTCACCAATGATATCCTTAGCAAGCAAGTCATCTAGCTGAGCTTTAATATCCGATCTCCAACAATACGGAATGGTGCGTGGTGCGGTCACTGCAAAAGGATGTGCATCTGCTGACAGCTGAATCCTCATAGGACCTCCCTGCATTTCCCTTAGAGTAGCTGAAGCATCAAATACATGAGGATAAGCAGAAATGATGGAAGCTGCATGTTCTGCACGCTCTGCTTCTGTAGGGTCTCTGTTGTGTGGCCATCTTGGCAATGCCATTGGTACAGACACCAAATTGCAGGTACTTGCAGACTGCACAACATCCTGTGTATTAGAAATCACTTGTGGCTCCAAAACCTTCCTGGTTCTCGATGCTATATGCGGTTTCGACACTGAACATGTCACATGCTGTATTTGCGCTGGAAAGTTTTCTGGTAATATTCCCAGCGCTATACAATTAAACCAGCTCAGAAGTGCACCTTTCACTTCCTTGACGACTGATACAACAGTTGTCGTACTACGATTCCCCAAAGTTAAAAAAGCCTCAAAAGTACCCATGTTAGTGAGAGGTTGTCGACCTGCTGCAATGAGACCACCCATAACAATAGGCTCCAGTGAAGTCTCATGAATTCCAAGAGATTTAGCGTTCCCAAGTCCCATCACAGTTGTCTCCGCTCCAGAGTCAGGTGTCCACATAACCGAACTTGATCCTTTGGGGTGAGTGGTACTGATGCAAATCTGAGGGGTTGGACGTGATGACGCACAGTTGCTGTAAACATCTCCAATGA
>NC_090769.1:21862677-21866073 GCF_036898095.1 Palaemon carinicauda
AGAGAGATTACTCGAGTGCCATATGTGGATAAGATCATGGTGAGGATATTGGGAGTTAAATGGCAGGACAGGATTAGAAATGAAACTAAAAGAGAGATTACTCGAGTGCCATATGTGGATGAGATTATGGTGAGGATATTGGGAGTTAAATGCCAGGACAGCATTGTAAATGAAACTATAAGAGATATTTGTCGAGTGCAATGTGTGGATGAGATCATGGTGAGGATATTAGGAGTTGAATGGTAGGACAGGATTAGAAATGAAACTATAAGAGAGATTACTCGGGTGGCTTATGTGGATAAGATCATGATGAGGGGTTGTGTGCTTACATATTCTTCGCCTAAACCATTTCTAATTCTAATATCCAGTTTGTTATTATTCGATACACGTTTCCTTATTCATTGTTATTATGTTATTATTATCCTAGGAGAAGGAAACTACAAAATCAAACCATTGTTCTCTAAGTCTTGGGTAGTGCCATATCCTCTATACCACTGTTTTGGGTTAGAGTTCTCTTGTTTGAGGGTTTACTCCGCTACACCATTCTATTTTATTTCTCTTCCTCTTGTTTTGTTAAGATTTATAGAGTTTATGTAGGAAGTATTTATTTTAATGTTACTGTTCTTAAATTTTTTTCCCTTGTTTTCTTTCCTCGCTGGGCTATTTTCCTTGTTGGGGCCCCCTTGGCTTATAGCACCCTGCTTTTCCAACTAGGGTTGTAGCTTAGCAAGTAATAATAATAATAATAATAATAATAATAATAATAATAATTATTATTATTATTATTATTATTATTATTATTATTCTAGTATCCATTTTGTTATTATTATTCGATACAAGTTTCCTTAGTCAGTGATATTATGTGATAAAATGGTTAGTATGAGCAAGTTAGATCAAATTAGGATTATAGAATATTATTAGTATTAACCACACCGCCTGATCAGATTAGCAAAACAATCACCGCGAATTCAGGTGCAGAAACAAATGAGGTTCCTTGTATTTCGGCGGCGCTGTCACCTTTTTGACCCCATCGTTTGTTGCCGTGAATTATTCAGGTATGGGAGAGATCCCGGTGCAGCCTGGGAGCTGAATAGTGGCCTTTATGATGTGCCTAACCCATTGAAAGAGGTTGATAAAGCTATTCTGATGGGAGGTTTTAATGTTTCTATGTTGAGCGGGGTGATATAAGTCTCTTTTTTATTGTTTATAAATTAAGGATCTGTTTTAATGTTATAGTTTTTATAGTTTATAAAGTGATATTTATTTTAATATTGTTGCTCACCTTAAAATATTGATTTTCCTTGTTTCCCTCTCCTCACTGAGCTATTTTCCCTGTTGGAGCCCCTGGGCTTATAGCATCCTGCTTTTCCAACTAGGCTTGTAGCTTAGCAAGTAATAATAATAATAATAATATTCTTAAAATATTGGTATTTTAATTGTTCTTTACTTCTCTTATACTTTATTTATATCCTTGTTTCCTTATTTCTTTTCCTCACTGAGCTATTTTTCCCTGTTGGAGCCCTTGGGATTATAGCATCCTGATTTTTCAATTAGGGTTGTAGCTTAGCTATTAATAATAGTAATAATAATAATAATAATAAAGGCAGAGACTAGGTCTTACCAGAAAGACGAGCTGGACATGGCTGGTTTTATTAACACGACCTAACAAGCTTATATGCAAACGGTTGAGGATAACAATGACATGAAAACATATAACAATCTGAAACATGCAATGGAAAGCTTAAACAGGGTTCGCTGTTATCAGTGAGAGAGAGAGAGAGAGAGAGAGAGAGAGAGAGAGAGAGAGAGAGAGAGAGAGACAGCAGTCGCATTGCAATGTATGAACGTGTATGAAATACACGAGGATTACAATATCAAGTACATGACGTTGTTCTACATTTTCTTTTCTAATGCTTTAGGGTAATCAGACGTGGGGTTCATTGCCCGATAAATATCTGTATTACAGAACACGATTAATGTATTGATACATACTTTATTTTATGGAGCACGATTCCTTGTTCGATTTTGTATCAGTTTAATGCATGATATAGTTTTGAAATTCCAGTGTCTCTGATGTTATCGGAACCAAACTTATATAGCTACTGACTTTAGCTTTCTCCTCAAGGCCTATATTCGAGCACGAACTCGGTAAGCGATTGGCGAAAAATATAGGAAAATATTGAGCATAAGCAGAACATTGAACTGGAAACAGGTAATTGAAAGTGAGTGGTTGTCCTTTGCGGTGAGCAATTATTTCTTATGAGGCTCCGGTAGCATTCTTTGGTTGCGACACTTTCAAATAAATACTTCGAAGTCATGAAGGGTTGGATCGAGTTTAATTTGGTTAGATTTTCCCTTTTGCCATTGCTTTTTTTTTTTTGTTTTTTTTTAATATTCTCGTCTAAAAAACAAGGATTTTCCTCTAAAAGACAAGGATTTTCGTCTTAAAGAAAGATTTTCGTCTAAAAAGACAAAGATTTTCGTCTAAAAGACAAAGATTTTCGTCTAAAAGACAAAGATTTTCGTCTTAAAGACAAAGATTTTCGTTTAAAAGACAAGGATTTTCGTCTAAAAGACATGGATTTTCGTCTAAAATTGGATTTTCGTACTGCCTGTAGTTGCAAAGTATCAGGTTCTTGCACACCATTTACTGCTGCAAACAAATTTATATATGTATTTCGGTGCTGGGTGCGTTCTCTTGGACCCTGTATTTTTTTTTATCATTGTAATGAGTTTTTTTTGAAGTCTCGCTTATTTGTATGAAGTTGCCACACTGAACTTTGATATAGTATCTCGTTTACAGGAAGTGTGCGGGGGATTGTAAATATAAAAGTAGAAAGTTTAGTTGAGATTAGAACCGATTTTAACACACACACACGCACACACACACACACACACACACATATATATATATATATATATATATATATATATATATATATATATATATTTATATTTATATATATATTTATATATATATATATATATATATATATATTATATTATTATATATATATATATATATGTATATATATATATATATATATATATATATATATATATATATATATATATATATATATATATATATATATAATGTGTTTGTGTTTGTTTGTGTTTGTGACTGACAATGAAAGGGAAGATATTTATTTTCAAAATTTAAGCAAAAGTAAAAAAAAAGGTACGTATAACAATAGACAAAACAATAGAAGTCCCATTTCTTAACAGTTATAGAACAGAATAGTCGCGGAAAGCAATTTTTTTTTTTCCAACATCCCATCTACAGATTACTTTTTTCCATTATTCTTGAAAATGTGTATGAGAGAAAACATTCTAGTTGCTTTGATGAATGTCGAAATTCGTATTGTTTGAATTTAGAAAAACCTCAATAAGTTT
>NC_090769.1:21876573-21894073 GCF_036898095.1 Palaemon carinicauda
TTGTAGCTTGGCCAGTAACTTGGAGGAAAATAATAATTTCCCCTTTATACTAAATAGCAGGTGTCAGGTCATATATATACTGTAAATATTTATTTTTTCTCTTCACGCTTAGTGGCATTGCCAGACGTATAACTAATAGGTCTCCCCGTCCCTCTGGTAGGAGAGCGGGAGTTGTCATACCCTGGTGGAAGACGGTACCCAGAGAGGTACACTTCCGTCCCTCGGGTAGGAGAGTGGGCGTTGTCATACCCTGGTGGAAGACGGTACCCCTAGAGGTACACTTGGAAACTATAATCTCCCACAAATCCGTATGAGCATATGTGTCTAAATATTTAGTCATCATTTTTTGCCGGGTTGCGTAAACCTGTATTAATAAAATTTTATGGTTTTTATGTATCATTCCGTGTCCTGGATTTTGTAATGTCATTGGCCATTTGCGCCGTCATCTCCGCTGGTTTTATTGGTGTCACTGGTTTCTCTTCAGTAAGTGGAGTTTTTTATGAAGCCCGGTCGAGTTCAATTGAACGGATTAAGAATCTTCAGTAGCCGGAAAATTGCGTTCTTTTCAGCCTGGTCGAATTCGGTCGAATGGTTCGAAAAAATACTGAACACGGATTCACCTTCCTTGAGGTTAACCTGGTCAATTTGTGTTCTTTTATTTACTCCTCAGATTGTCTCTTCTAGGAGGACACTCCAAATCAAATCATTGTTCTCTAGTCTTGGGTAGTGCCATAGCCTCTGTACCATGGTCTTCTACTGGCTTGTTAAAGTTCTCTTGCTTGAGGGTACACTCGGGCACACTATTCTATCTTATTTCTCCTCCTCTTGTTTTGTTTTTTTAATGTTTTAATGTTTTTTAATGTTACTGTTCTTAAAATATTTTATTTTTCCTTGTTTCCTTTCCTCACTGGGGTATTTTCCCTGTTGGAGCCCCTTGGCTTATAGCATCCTGCTTTTTCAACTAGGGTTGTAGATATTACTTGATACATTAAAATATGCAATTTTCCGTGTATATATGATAGATGAAATAAACCCACAATTTATGAAAAAGGAAATTTATTTTGAGCTTGAAGGGACCATCTTTCTTCCTCTTCAGGAAACGAACAGTTACTATTTATTTTCTGAAGAGAAAAGCTCAAAATAAATTTCTCTTCATAAATTGTGGGTTTCTACAATATTACTTAACTTTTAGTATTAAATGTTAATTTATTTTTTGGGAAATTTGGCAGTGTATATATTCTTGTATATTTTCAGTTGTATTTTGGGGATATTTGGTAGGGCATACATTCTTGTACATTTTAGCTGTATTTTTGGGAAATTTGGTAGTGTATATATTCTTGTACATTTTTAGCTGTATTTCTGAGAAATTTGGTATTATATATATTCTTGTACATTTTCAGATGTATTTTTGGGAAATTTAGTAGTGTATACTGTGTATTCGTGTACATTTCAGATGTATTTTTCGGAAATTTGTTAGTGGGTTTCTTCTTGTACATTTTCAGTTATACCTCTGAAAAAGAACCAATTGTCGTGATTACAATGGTTATTTTACAATGCTAGTTTGTAAAATCAAATAATTCATTTGATCTTTCCTGATTTATAGATAAAGTGCTTTGAAGCATCACGTATTGATGTGAAGGTCTTCGCTCCAATTAATTTCTTTTGGAAGACCTGGGTTGGTTTCCTTACAGTTCATTTTAAAATAATTTTTTTTTTTTTTTTTTTTTTTTGTCGGATTCAACTCCTCACGATTGCATTTTTATGTGAGAGAATTCATTGATGATATTTTTCTCATCACCAATATATTATGTCTGTTCAAGTGTCATTTTTCGAATTATTTACAACTCCCTTTAGAATTAGATAGATTTATTTGTGTGTAGAATTCAAATTCTCACTTATATTTTTGTGAGAGAATTCATTGAAGACATTCGTCCCCTCAACAATATCTTATGAGTCTATTTAAGTGTCGGTTCTCTTTATTATTTTCTAAGCCTTCCTTTAGAATTAGATTGTTTTTTTTAATGTAGAATTCAAATTCTCACTTGTATTTTTGTGAGAGAATTCATTGATGACATTCGTCTCCTAAACAATATATTATGTGTTTGTTTACCAGTTTTCGAATTATTCCAAGAGCCCTTCTTTAGCATTAGTTTTTTATTTAGAATTCAATTCCTCACGGTTGTATTTTTATGAGAGAATTCATAGACGATATTCTCCTTTTCACCAATATATCATGTGTCTGTTTAAGTGTCAGTTTTCGAATTATTCTCTAAGTCTTCCTTTAGAATTAGATAATTTTGTGTTTGTGGAGAATTCAACTTCTCACCGTTAATTTCTATATGAGAGAATTCATTATTATTATTATTATTATTATTATTATTATTATTATTATTATTATTATTACTATCCAAGCTACAACCCTAATTGGAAAAGCAAGTTGCTATAAGCCCAGGGGCTCCAATAGGGAAAAATAGCCCAGTGAGGAAAGGAAATAAGGAAATAAATAAATGAAGAGAACAAATTAACAATAGATCATTCTAAAAAAAAGTAACAACGTCAAAACAGACATGTCATATATAAACTATTAACAACATAAAAAACAAATATGTCATAAATAAATTATAAAAAGACTCATTGATGACATTCGTCTCCTAAATAATATATGATGTGTCTGTCAGTTTTTGAATTACCCTCAAAGCCTTCTTTGGATAACAACTGTCATCTTGTGGGTATGTGGGTATGGGGCATGTGTTTACAATGTGAATGGGCAGGCAGCAGCCGGAAGGAAGCCCTCAGTGGTTTAGGGCGGGGTGTGCTTTGGGTCTTCACAACAGTTTGGTCTTGATGTAGAACAGCTGTTCCTGTATTTCTGAAGATACTTCTTCTTGTATGATAATTACCATTTATGTTAGATGGTTGTCAGGCTTTGCTTCTTGGTTAATAATTTGAATGAATATTTCGTTCATTTAAATTGTAAAGGATGATAATTACCATTTATGTTAGATGGTTGTCAGGCTTTGCTTCTTGGTTAATAATTTGAATGAATATTTCATTCATTTAAATTGTAAAGGATGATAATTACCATTTATTTTGAATGTTTGTTAGGCTTTGCTTTTTCTCTGTTAATAATTTGAATGAATATTCCATTCATTCATATTGTAAAGGATGAAAAAAAAATATATTTCATTTTTCACGTCTTGATAGAAAGTTTGATAATTTAAATAACCTTATATCAATACGAATAGAATTTTAAAGGGTAAGCAAAAATATATTTCATTAATGGCATCTTGATAGAAAGTTTAACAATATGAATAACCTTATATCAATACGAATAGAATTTTAAAGGGTAAGAAAAATATATTTTATTAATGGCATCTTGATAGAAAGTTTAACAATATGAATAACCTTATATCAATACGAATAGAATTTTAAAAGGTAAGAAAATATATTTCATTAATGACATCGTGATAGAAAGTTTAACAATATGATTAACCTTATATCAATACGAATAGAATTTTAAAGGGTAAGAAAAATATATTTCATTAATGACATCTTGATAGAAAGTTTAACAATATGAATAACCTTATAGCAATACGAATAGAATTTTAAAGGGTAAGAAAAATATATTTCATTAATGGTATCTTGATAGAAAGTTTAACAATATGAATAATCTTATATCAATACGAAAAGAATTTTAAAGGGTAAGAAAAATATATTTCATGAATGGTATCTTGATAGAAAGTTTAACAATATGATTAACCGTATATCAATACGAATAGAATTTTAAAGGGTAAGAAAAATATATTTCATTAATGGTATCTTGATAGAAAGTTTAACAATATGATTAACCGTATATCAATACGAATAGAATTTTAAAGGGTAAGAAAAATATATTTCATGAATGGTATCTTGATAGAAAGTTTAACAATATGATTAACCGTATATCAATACGAATAGAATTTTAAAGGGTAAGAAAAATATATTTCATTAATGGTATCTTGATAGAAAGTTTATTCATTTGATTTGCCATATTTCATTACGAATAGAATTGTAAATGATAAGAAAAAAATATATTTCATTAATATCATCTTGATAGAAAGTTTATTAATTTGTATTACCATATTTCAATACGAATAGAATGATAAAGGATATGAAAAAATATATTTCATTAATGATATCTTGTTAGTGAGTTTATTACTTCAAATGACCATATTTCATTACGAATAGAATTGTAAATGATAAGAAAAAGTAGCTCATTAATAGCATCATGATAGAAAGTTTAGTCATTTGAATTACTGTATTTCATTACGATTAGAATTGTAAAGGCAAAGAAAAAATAAATTTAATTCATAGCATATTGATAGAAAGTCTAACTTGTATTATGATAATTGTCAAAAAAGAAACCTTGACTAAGCTTACGATTTGCCATATTTCATTACGAATAGAATTATAAAGAATGAAAAATAAATTTAATTCATAGCATATTGATAGAAAGTCTAACTTGTATTATGATAATTGTCAAAAAAGAAACCTTGACTAAGCTTACGATTTTCCATATTTCATTACGAATAGAATTATAAAGAATGAAAAATAGATTTAATTCATAGCATATTGATAGAAAGTCTAACTTGTATTATGATAATTGTCAAAAAAGAAACCTTGACTAAGCTTACGATTTGCCATATTTCATTACGAATAGAATTATAAAGAATGAAAAATAAATTTAATTCATAGCATATTGATAGAAAGTCTAACTTCTATTATGATAATTGTAAAAAAAAGAAACCTTGACTAAGCTTACTATTGCAATTGAATCATGCACTTTCATTTTTAGAGAGAAAGTAAAATGTGAAAATTGTCCGAGTAAAAAAGAAAACTTAAAGTCGCGAAGCAGGCTCTCCACACCCCAAGATGACCATAGGGCACAGTTGGTCCAAATAAGTTCAGCCTCCTCAACTTTCACGGCCTTGTTTCCCCTCCGGGGGGATGGCCAAGGAGGAGTTGAAATCGGAATCTTCTGCGTCAGTAGGGCGAACACTTTATACCGCGGCAGATGTAGAATTCGGAGAAGAGAATTGGTCTGACAGTGATAGGTGTCATGTCTTGGATGTGGGTTTTTTTTTTTTTTTTTTTTTTTTTTTTTTTTTTTTTGTGGAAGAATTAGAATTTCTTCTCAACTGTTATTTAATAGTATTATTTATTTCTTGGATGTTTTTGTAATGATGATAACAATACTAATTTTTCGTATTAATTTTTTTTTTAAATTACATTTTTACTGTCTTTGTTACTGTGGAAGAATTAGAATTTATACCGCAGCAGATGTAGAATTCGGGGGCGAGGAATGGTCAGACAGTGATATGTGTCATGTCTTGGATGTTTTTGTATTGGTAATAATAACACTAATTTTTCGTATTCATTTTTTTTTTTTTTTAATTACATTTAAGGTTAGCCCCTTAGAAAACGGGAATAGGGTGAACTACACAAAAAGCTGGTCGGTTAGGGTAGAGTTACCAGTAACTCCTAAGAAGGTAGTTCTAGGTAAGTATGTTAAGAAAAATACAAATTACTTAAAAATTTGTGATTTTTACTCTTTGTTACTGTGGGAGGATTAGAATTTGCTCTCAACTGTTATTTATCAGTATTATTTATGTCTTGGATATTTGTGCATTGATAATAACAATACTAGTTTTACGTATTAATTTTTTTTTCCTAAATTACATTTTTATTGTCTTTGTTACTGTGGAAGAATTAGAATTTGTTCTCAACTGTTATTTAAAAGTATTATTTATGTCTTGGATGTTAGTGTATTGATAATAACAATACTAATTTTTCGTTTTAGAATTATTTTTAATTTTTTTTTTTAAATTACATTTTTACTTTGTTACTGTGGAAGAATTAGAATTTGTTCTCAACTGTTATTTGACAGTATTATTTATGTCTTGGATGTTTGTGTAATGATACTAAAAATACTAATTTTTCGTTTTAATTTTTTTTTCTTATTTAATGATCACGTTTTTACTATATTGCTTATTGTGGTTGAACTAACATTTGTTCTCAACTGTTATTCAATAGAACTCGTGGAGACAAGAACCAGTTAAACAATAACTGGTAATATGACCTGGATGTTTGCATACTCATAATAGCAATACTATTTTTTTTTATTTCTTTATTTCTTGTCTTTAATACTATTTTTACTATCTTACTTATTGTGGTTGAATCAACATTTGAGTTTTTTATTTCTTTATTTCTTGTCTTTAATAATATTTCTACTATCTTACTTATTGTGGTTGAGTCAACATTTGAGTTTTTTATTTCTTTATTTCTTGTCTTTAATAATAATATTTTTACTATCTTACTTATTGTGGTTGAGTCAACATTTGAGTTTTTTCTTTCTTTATTTCTTGTCTTTCATAATAATATTTTTACTATCTTACTTATTGTGGTTGAATCAACATTTGAGTTTTTTATTTCTTTATTTCTTGTCTTTCATAATAATATTTTTACTATCTTACTTATTGTGGTTGAATCAACATTTGAGTTTTTTATCTTTATCTCCTGTCTTTAATAATAATATTTCTGCTACCTTACTTATTGTGGTTGAATCAACATTTGAGTTTTTTCTTTCTTTATTTCTTGTCTTTCATAATAATATTTTTACTATCTTACTTATTGTGGTTGAATCAACATTTGAGTTTTTTCTTTCTTTATTTCTTGTCTTTCATAATAATATTTTTACTATCTTACTTATTGTGGTTGAATCAACATTTGAGTTTTTTATTTCTTTATTTCTTGTCTTTCATAATAATATTTTTACTATCTTACTTATTGTGGTTGAATCAACATTTGAGTTTTTTATTTCTTTATTTCTTGTCTTTAATAATAATATTTCTACCATCTTACTTATTGTGGTTGAGTCAACATTTGAGTTTTTTCTTTCTTTATTTCTTGTCTTTCATAATAATATTTTTACTATCTTACTTATTGTGGTTGAATCAACATTTGAGTTTTTTATTTCTTTATTTCTTGTCTTTCATAATAATATTTTTACTATCTTACTTATTGTGGTTGAATCAACATTTGAGTTTTTTATCTTTATCTCCTGTCTTTAATAATAATATTTCTGCTACCTTACTTATTGTGGTTGAATCAACATTTGAGTTTTTTCTTTCTTTATTTCTTGTCTTTCATAATAATATTTTTACTATCTTACTTATTGTGGTTGAATCAACATTTGAGTTTTTTATTTCTTTATTTCTTGTCTTTCATAATAATATTTTTACTATCTTACTTATTGTGGTTGAATCAACATTTGAGTTTTTTATTTCTTTATTTCTTGTCTTTCATAATAATATTTTTACTATCTTACTTATTGTGGTTGAATCAACATTTGAGTTTTTTATTTCTTTATTTCTTGTCTTTCATAATAATATTTTTACTATCTTACTTATTGTGGTTGAATCAACATTTGAGTTTTTTATTTCTTTATTTCTTGTCTTTCATAATAATATTTTTACTATCTTACTTATTGTGGTTGAATCAACATTTGAGTTTTTTATCTTTATCTCCTGTCTTTAATAATAATATTTCTGCTACCTTACTTATTGTGGTTGAATCAACATTTGAGTTTTTTCTTTCTTTATTTCTTGTCTTTCATAATAATATTTTTACTATCTTACTTATTGTGGTTGAATCAACATTTGAGTTTTTTATTTCTTTATTTCTTGTCTTTCATAATAATATTTTTACTATCTTACTTATTGTGGTTGAATCAACATTTGAGTTTTTTATTTCTTTATTTCTTGTCTTTCATAATAATATTTTTACTATCTTACTTATTGTGGTTGAATCAACATTTGAGTTTTTTATTTCTTTATTTCTTGTCTTTCATAATAATATTTTTACTATCTTACTTATTGTGGTTGAATCAACATTTGAGTTTTTTATTTCTTTATTTCTTGTCTTTCATAATAATATTTTTACTATCTTACTTATTGTGGTTGAATCAACATTTGAGTTTTTTATTTCTTTATTTCTTGTCTTTCATAATAATATTTTTACTATCTTACTTATTGTGGTTGAATCAACATTTGAGTTTTTTATCTTTATCTCCTGTCTTTAATAATAATATTTCTGCTACCTTACTTATTGTGGTTGAATCAACATTTGAGTTTTTTATTTCTTTATTTCTTGTCTTTCATAATAATATTTTTACTATCTTACTTATTGTGGTTGAATCAACATTTGAGTTTTTTATCTTTATCTCCTGTCTTTAATAATAATATTTCTGCTACCTTACTTATTGTGGTTGAATCAACATTTGAGTTTTTTCTTTCTTTATTTCTTGTCTTTCATAATAATATTTTTACTATCTTACTTATTGTGGTTGAATCAACATTTGAGTTTTTTCTTTCTTTATTTCTTGTCTTTCATAATAATATTTTTACTATCTTACTTATTGTGGTTGAATCAACATTTGAGTTTTTTATTTCTTTATTTCTTGTCTTTCATAATAATATTTTTACTATCTTACTTATTGTGGTTGAATCAACATTTGAGTTTTTTATTTCTTTATTTCTTGTCTTTCATAATAATATTTTTACTATCTTACTTATTGTGGTTGAATCAACATTTGAGTTTTTTATTTCTTTATTTCTTGTCTTTAATAATAATATTTCTACCATCTTACTTATTGTGGTTGAGTCAACATTTGAGTTTTTTCTTTCTTTATTTCTTGTCTTTCATAATAATATTTTTACTATCTTACTTATTGTGGTTGAATCAACATTTGAGTTTTTTATTTCTTTATTTCTTGTCTTTCATAATAATATTTTTACTATCTTACTTATTGTGGTTGAATCAACATTTGAGTTTTTTATCTTTATCTCCTGTCTTTAATAATAATATTTCTGCTACCTTACTTATTGTGGTTGAATCAACATTTGAGTTTTTTCTTTCTTTATTTCTTGTCTTTCATAATAATATTTTTACTATCTTACTTATTGTGGTTGAATCAACATTTGAGTTTTTTATTTCTTTATTTCTTGTCTTTCATAATAATATTTTTACTATCTTACTTATTGTGGTTGAATCAACATTTGAGTTTTTTATTTCTTTATTTCTTGTCTTTCATAATAATATTTTTACTATCTTACTTATTGTGGTTGAATCAACATTTGAGTTTTTTATTTCTTTATTTCTTGTCTTTCATAATAATATTTTTACTATCTTACTTATTGTGGTTGAATCAACATTTGAGTTTTTTATTTCTTTATTTCTTGTCTTTCATAATAATATTTCTACCATCTTACTTATTGTGGTTGAGTCAACATTTGAGTTTTTTATTTCTTTATTTCTTGTCTTTCATAATAATATTTTTACTATCTTACTTATTGTGGTTGAATCAACATTTGAGTTTTTTATTTCTTTATTTCTTGTCTTTCATAATAATATTTTTACTATCTTACTTATTGTGGTTGAATCAACATTTGAGTTTTTTATTTCTTTATTTCTTGTCTTTCATAATAATATTTTTACTATCTTACTTATTGTGGTTGAATCAACATTTGAGTTTTTTATTTCTTTATTTCTTGTCTTTCATAATAATATTTTTACTATCTTACTTATTGTGGTTGAATCAACATTTGAGTTTTTTATTTCTTTATTTCTTGTCTTTAATAATAATATTTTTACTATCTTACTTATTGTGGTTGAATCAACATTCGAGTTTTTTTATTTCATTATTTTCTGTCTTTAGTAATAATATTTCTATCTTACTTATTGTGGTTGAATCAACATTTGAGTTTTTTATCTTTATCTCCTGTCTTTAATAATAATATTTCTGCTACCTTACTTATTGTGGTTGAATCAACATTTGAGTTTTTTATTTATTTATTTCTTGTCTTTAATAATAATATTTTTGAGTTTTTTATTTCTATTTCTTGTTCTTAATGATAATATTTTTACTATCTTATTTATTCTGTTTGAATCAACATTTATTCTCAACTCTTATTTAATTTTATTTTTTGGTTTAATTTATGAGAGTTCTACTTTCCCTCTTTTGCTAGATCGACTAGTTTTTAAACGTTGATCTGCCACATTCTTTGATCGTGTTGTTTGGAATGTGGTGTCTGTTGCCAGTTAGTTAGAAGGGGAGGGGAAAAGGAGAGTTATTTTAGAAGGGGGGAGGAGAGTTATTTTAGAAGGGGGGGAGGAGAATTATTTCAGAAGGGGAAGGGGAAATAAAGTTATTTTAGAAGGAGAGGAGGGAAATAAGAGTTATTTTAGAAGGGGAGGGGGAAATAAGAGTTATTTTAGAAGGGGGGAAAGGAGAGTTATTTTAGAAGGGGGGGAATAAGAGTTATTTTAGAAGGGGGGGAAGGAGAGTTATTTTAGAAGGGGGGGAGGTGAGTTATTTCAGAAGGGGAAGGGGAAAGGAAAGTTATTTTAGGTGGGGAGGAGAGTTATTTCAGAAGGGGAAGGGGCAAGGAGAGTTATTTTAGAAGGGGAGGGGGGAATAAGAGTTATTTTTAGAAGGGGGGGAAAAGGAGAGTTATTTTAGAAGGGGGTGGAGGAGAGTTATTTCAGAAGGGGAAAGGAGAGTTATTTTAGAAGGGGAGGGGGGAATAAGAGTTATTTTAGAAGGGGGGAAAGGAGAGTTATTTTAGAAGGGGGGAATAAGAGTTATTTTAGAAGGGGGGGAAGGAGAGTTATTTTAGAAGGGGGGGAGGTGAGTTATTTCAGAAGGAGAAGGGGAAAGGAAAGTTATTTTAGGTGGGGAGGAGAGTTATTTCAGAAGGGGAAGGGGCAAGGAGAGTTATTTTAGAAGGGGAGGGGGGAATAAGAGTTATTTTTAGAAGGGGGGGGGAAAGGAGAGTTATTTTAGAAGGGGGTGGAGGAGAGTTATTTCAGAAGGGGAAAGGAGAGTTATTTTAGAAGGGGGTGGAGGAGAGTTATTTCAGAAGGGGAAAGGAGAGTTATTTTAGAAGGGGAGGGGGAAATAAGAGTTATTTTAGAAGGGGGAAAGGAGAGTTATTTTAGAAGGGGGGGAATAAGAGTTATTTTAGAAGGGGGGGAAGGAGACTTATTTTAGAAGGGGGGGAGGTGAGTTATTTCAGAAGGGGAAGGGGAAAGGAAAGTTATTTTAGGTGGGGAGGAGAGTTATTTCAGAAGGGGAAGGGGCAAGGAGAGTTATTTTAGAAGGGGAGGGGGGGAATAAGAGTTATTTTTAGAAGGGGGGGAAAAGGAGAGTTATTTTAGAAGGGGGTGGAGGAGAGTTATTTCAGAAGGGGAAAGGAGAGTTATTTTAGAAGGGGAGGGGGGAATAAGAGTTATTTTAGAAGGGGGGAAAGGAGAGTTATTTTAGAAGGGGGGGAATAAGAGTTATTTTAGAAGGGGGGGAAGGAGAGTTATTTTAGAAGGGGGGAGGTGAGTTATTTCAGAAGGGGAAGGGGAAAGGAAAGTTATTTTAGGTGGGGAGGAGAGTTATTTCAGAAGGGGAAGGGGCAAGGAGAGTTATTTTAGAAGGGGAGGGGGGAATAAGAGTTATTTTTAGAAGGGGGGGAAAAGGAGAGTTATTTTAGAAGGGGGTGGAGGAGAGTTATTTCAGAAGGGGAAAGGAGAGTTATTTTAGAAGGGGGTGGAGGAGAGTTATTTCAGAAGGGGAAAGGAGAGTTATTTTAGAAGGGGAGGGGGAAATAAGAGTTATTTTAGAAGGGGGGAAAGGAGAGTTATTTTAGAAGGGGGGGAATAAGAGTTATTTTAGAAGGGGGGGAAGGAGAGTTATTTTAGAAGGGGGGGAGGTGAGTTATTTCAGAAGGGGAAGGGGAAAGGAAAGTTATTTTAGGTGGGGAGGAGAGTTATTTCAGAAGGGGAAGGGGCAAGGAGAGTTATTTTAGAAGGGGAGGGGGGAATAAGAGTTATTTTTAGAAGGGGGGGAAAAGGAGAGTTATTTTAGAAGGGGGTGGAGGAGAGTTATTTCAGAAGGGGAAAGGAGAGTTATTTTAGAAGGGGGGAGTAGAGTTATTTTATAAGGGGGGAGGAGAGTTATTTCAGAAGGGGAAGGGGAAATGAGAGTTATTTTAGAAGGGGAGGGGGAAAGGAGAGTTACCTTAGAAGGAGGAGGGGGAAATAAGTCACAATAGAAGAGGAGGGGTAAAGAAGAGATGCCTTAGTAGGAGGATGTGGAGAAGAGTTACCTTAGAAGGGGAGGGGGGAAGAAGAGTTACTTTAGTAGGGGAGAGGGAGAGAAGTGCTACTTTTAAAGGGGAATGGAAAAATATACTCCAGAAAGGTGATAGAAGCGTTATTTTTTAAGGGAGGAGAAAGATGATTACTTTAAGGAGGGGAGGGGGAAAGAAGAGTTACTTTAGAAGGGGAGGGAGAAAGAAGAAAAGAAGAGTTACTCTTGAAGGGAGAGGATAGAAGATTGCCCTAGAAGGGTAGGGGGATAGAAGATCTAGAAGGGTAGGGGGATAGAAGAGTTACCATTGAAAGGAAAGGAAAAAGAAGAGTTACTTTTAAAGGGAAAGGAAAAAGAAGAGTTACTTTTAAAGGGAAAGGAAAAAGAAGAATTACCTTTGAATGGAAGGGAAAGAACTTATTCTAGAAGGGAAGGGAGAAAAGAGATTACTTTAATTTTCCCTCTTTGGTATGGCACATGTGCTAAGTGTTTACACCCTTAATGTTTTGAAGGTTATAGTCGTTTAATTATAGATTCAAGAAATAAGGTTCCTTTCCTTATACTTTTTCATTTCTCATAGAATAAGAAATACTATATTATTATTATTATTACTATCCAAGCTACAACCCTAGTTGGAAAAGCAAGATGCTATAAGCCCAGGGGCCCCAACAGGGAAAAATAGCCCAGTGAGGAAAGGAAATAAGGAAATAAATAAATGAAGAGAACAAATTAACAATAAATCATTCTAAAAAAGGCAACAACGTCAAAACAGATATGTCATTTATAAACTATTAACGACTCCAACTTTCCATTCATCCAAGTTATATCTATGTGATTTTTATATTTCTATTAATTAATATGTTATTTTCATTTTGATATAAATATTAACCTTCAGAAATTATCCCTGGTCTCCTCAGTTCAATCCTTTAGAGATTTTCTCGAGTTGTCAGTCTTAGTTTTGAAGTAAAACTCTTGATAATACTAAAGATTCAGTTGTCTTGTCTATCCAGCGTACTGCATAAGAAGGGCTCGTAGCAGAACCAGTTTTTTATTAGACAAGGTATTCTCTGCTCTCTCTCTCTCTCTCTCTCTCTCTCTCTCTCTCTCTCTCTCTCTCTCTCTCTATGATCAGCACACAGAAGTAAACTGTTTGCTTTGCATTGTCGACGTCATTGAAAGGCACGGGACATTCCTTTCATCTTAGAAAAAGAAAAAGAAGAAGAATAGTGTCTGTGTGTGTTTGTGTGTGTGTGTGTGTATGTGTGTCTACCTGGCCCGTAGCTCAACACGGCACATCATCGTGATGTTTTAGTCGCTGTTCTTGCTGGAAGGTGATGTGAGATGACCAGCTATTAGCGTTCCTGGCTCTTGCACACATACTCTCAAGAAAGGGCCTCTCTCTCTCTCTCTCTCTCTCTCTCTCTCTCTCTCTCTCTCTCTCTCTCTCTCTCTCTCTCGGGCGCGCGTTTTTTATTTACATTTTTTTTTCTGCTTTTCTGTACTACTGCGCATATTAGTGTTGTAGCTGTATTGAGGGATTATTTTAAAGTATTTTTGATTGTTTTATAAAAACTTCATTAAGATATTTGTTATTTTAGAATAGATTATAAGCCTAAAAAAGTTAGTTTTCTAAATATGTATTATGAATTTTAATAGAAAAAAAAGTTATGTATATTCTGTATTCTTTGGTGTTTGAGATTATTTGCCTAATAAAATGTTTCCGGATGTTATATATCAGGTACCCACAAAAACCTGTGACGAGGGTACAGGTGTAAAGAAATATTTGTTTGTTTGTTTGTTTGTGTGGATGGTATGTGAAATGAATGGTATTATGCTAAGGAAGATCTGGACTCTGCTTATAGATTCACATTTACCACTATGGACTTGTCACATTTTTTTTTTTTTTTTTTTTTTGTATTAGTCTATGCCTTAGGCATTGTTGTTATTGAATATGGCATAAATGTGCCTTGATGGAAAAACTCATGGATTAGACCTTAATAGTGTACGCGACCCGTCAAATATGATAGTTGAATATGTAGATAGGTATGCATACACAGAGTCAACCCTTCACACCCCCTCCCCCTTTCCTAAGTACAACAAGCTAGTTTGGGCAATTTGTGGGAGATTGTGGTTTCCGAGTGTACCCCTAGGGGTAGCCCCTCTCACCAGGGTATAACTACCACTCTCCCCCCTACCCGAGGGACGGAGAGAGACCGAGTAGTCATACGTTAGTCAATGTCTCAGCGTGGCAGGATATATATATACACACACACACACACACACACATATATATATATATATATATATATATATATATATATATATATATAAATTAACATGGGCAGGACATAAAATGATAATGACATATGATAGATGGACAAGAAGAATAACAGAATGGATACTTAGAGATTGCAAAAGAAGCAGGTAAAGAAAGAGAAGACGATAGATTGACGAACTAAGAAAGTTTACGAATATGGACTGGCATGGAAAGACCATAAACAGACTAGATTGGAAGGACATGTCTGAGGCTTTTGTTCTGCAGTGGACTATTAATGGCTGATGATATATATATATATATATATATATATATATATATATATATATATATATATATACATATAGCCATACACTTGCCAACTGCCTTAGGTGGGTCGGGATAGGAATGGTTTCATACAAACCTCCTTGGGGTCACACAATTGGAGGCAGTCAGTTTTTACCCATAAGAGATTTTTTGTAATTTTTTAGTAATTTTTTATTTTCATCAGTTCAGAGGTTTTGCTATCGTTGTTTTTAGGCATTCTTTTGTATCTGGGTCAGTTTCTCTTTTTGTGTCGCGTTCTAAATCTAATTTTGCTTTATAGTTTGTATTTGATTTTTAGTGGTATTATTATTTGAGGTAATGACTTGCCAGTCTATTTCTTGTACTTTTGCCGCTTTCTTTGTCGTGGGATTAGATTGTGGTCTAGCGGATATCTCTACCTCTATCCCAAGGCCTTCCACTGTCTTAGCTTAGAGTTATCTTGCTTGAGGGTACACTCGGGCACACTATTGTATCTTATTTATCTTTCCCTTGTTGGAAAGTTTTTATATTTTATCTAGGAAATATTTATTTTAGTGTTACTGGTCTTGAAATCTTATATTTGTCCTTGTTTCCTTTCCTCACTGGGCTGTTTTCCCTGTTGGAGCCCCTGGTCTTTTAGCATCCTGCTTTTCCAACTAGGGTTGTAGCTTAGCAATTAATAGTAATAATAATAATAATTCAGTGTCTTTTTCACATAGTGATATTTAATGGGTGTTACGGTTTCACATTGGCGATAAATCTGCAATTGGAGAAGCGATAAAAGGAAGTTCAGAGGAACTACTCTTTGTTGACGTTGAGGGACTGCCGTGTTGATCTTGCAACTGTCTTGCAACTGCCCTCTGGGCGTACAACGGTACTCGGGAAACTAGATCTCTTGGTCTTATTTTCCTCCGGAGGTCGTTTTCCATCCCGAGGGTCTTCAGTGGATCCACGAACGATCCCTCCAGAGGTCGTTTTCTATAACGAATCCCCCAAGGGTCTTCAATGGATCCACGAACGATTACTCTAGAGGTCGTATTCGATTCCGGATCCCCCAAAGGTCTTCAGTGGATCCACGAACGATCCCTCCAGAGGTCGTTTTCGATTCCGAATTCCCCAAGGGTCTTCAGTGGATCCACGAACGATCACTCCAGAGGTCGTTTTCTATTCCAAATCCCCCAAGGGTCTTCAGTGGATCCACGAACGATCCCTCTAGAGGTCGTATTCGATTCCGAATCCCCAAAGGGTCTTCACTGGATCCACGAACGATCCCTCCATAGGTCGTAATTGATTCCGGATCTCCCAAGGGTCTTCAGTAGATCCACGAACGATCCCTCCAGAGGTCGTTTTAGATTCCGAATCCCCCAAGGGTCTTCAGTGGATTCACGAACGATCCCTCCATAGGTCGTAATTGATTCCGGATCTCCCAAGGGTCTTCAGTGGATCCACGAACGATCCCTCCATAGGTCGTTTTCGATTCCGAATCCCCCAAGGGTCTTCAGTGGATCCACGAACGATCCCGCCAGAGGTCATTTTCGATTCCGAATCCCTCAAGGGTCTTCAGTGGATCCACGAACGTTTTTGGCTCTTTTAAAGCACGCCAAGTTCTGTGAGTTATTTCTACAACTCCGTTTGTATTCATGTTTTTACTATTTACAAAATCTTTTGAATCCATTTCCATGCCCTTTGTTTTTCGCATTTATGGTTTAAAGGCTACTCATGAATGGCAGAGGCAAGGGACAGTGACAATTCCCTAGAGACTGACCAAGCCCCCTCTCCATCCAAGCTAGGACCAAGGAAGACCAGGCAATGGCTGCTGATGACTCAGCAGGTTGATCCATAGGCTACCCGAACCCTTTACCCTTAGTTCACAAGGAACTATCGAGCTTGAGCGGGTCTTGAACCCCAGTCCAGCTGATTGACAGAAAAGGGCGTTTCCGATTGCTAAAAGACTGGAGATTTCATACATCAATCACTGCTCACCGGCTATTATTATTATTATTATTATTATCATTAATATTATTATTATTATTATTATTACTTGCTAAGCTACAACCCTAGTTGGAAAAGCTGAATGTTTTAAGCCCTATGACTCCAACTGGGAAAATAGCCGAGTGAGGGAAGGAAATAAGGAAATAAACAAACTACAAGAGAAGTAATGAACAATTAGAAAAATATATGTTAAGAAACGTAGCAACATTGAAATAAATCTTTCATATATAAACTATATATGAAAAAAGTTACATTGTACCTCCCTAAATCTACTCTCTCTCTCTCTCTCTCTCTCTCTCTCTCTCTCTCTCTTTTTAAGAGAAAGCAAACCATAGAGGCGGCATCGTGAAACAACCGCCCGCCACATTACCGCACCGCTTACGGAAAAGCGAGTGAAAATACGTTTTTAATGAGAAAATTAAGGCAAATTATTCCGGCAATGGTAACGCAACCGGTGCGGTTGCGTCAGACCTGAAAAAGCTCCCGAATCGAAAAGGAATGGGACTTGTTTACGTTTTGGTGGAGACATTCGCATAGAAAGGAGAGGAAAAGAGGCACTTTCTCTGTTTCCTCCTCCTCCTCCTCCTCCTCCTCCTCATCTCCCTTTTTGTCGTTCTTATGTACACCTGACAGATTGTTGCGTGTTGTATTTCCCTTGTCTTTATTCACACCGTATCTTGTTTCCTCTACAGGGGTGATAAGCTATCTCGACTAGAGCTAGAGGAAACACTCTGAAACTGGTGAAAGGAGAGAGAGAGAGAGAGAGAGAG
>NC_090769.1:21899073-21901573 GCF_036898095.1 Palaemon carinicauda
TTTTAGCGAGGCAGATTTGCACCGACTTGCGGCGGTGCCCTTTTAGCTCAGAAAAGTTTCCTGATCGCTGATTGGTTGGACGAGATAATTCCAACCAATCAGCGATCAGGAAACGTTTCCGAGCTAGAAGGGCACTGCTGCGAGTCGGTGCAAATCTGCATCGCTAAAAGAAATGGACTATAGGAGCCAATTGAAGGACTTGATAATTGTATTCCTATGATGAAAGGATTCATTTGAATTTACAATAATATGAATATTTCTACTCTAATATTCTAATTCAAATTCCCTGAATATTAATTAACTTTCTTATTAACGTCGGAAATCTAATTTCTTTGTGGCTAATGAGAAATATTAAACTTATTTTTCTTCGGTCTCATCTCCAAATTACGTTCTTTAGTCATAAGCCGGTTTGATAAGCCCCGGTGTTAATGAAGATGGTGATGCGTTCTCTCTCTCTCTCTCTCTCTCTCTCTCTCTCTCTCTCTCTATTAGATTTCTATTATCTTGAAAATTTAATTTTAAGTACATTATATTTTGTTTCAATTCACTATTTTACGCAGTTATAAAATAACTGTTTGGTTTCGTATTTACAATATCTATATATATATATATATATATATACACACACACACACACACACATATATATATATATATATGTGTGTGTGTGTGTGTGTACGCGCGCGTACGTGTGTGTGTATGTGTATATATATGTATGTATATATACATACACACACATGTATATATATATATATATATATATAATGTGTGTGTGTGTGTGTGTGTGTGTATAAATTAATTCAGAACATTTCTTACCAAAAATTATTCGTGTTCAAGCCGGGCGGGGTTTGTGTATTTGTGCAGGTAATGATCAATGTTTTCGTCCTTTTTATTTAGTGTTCATGTACAACAAAGAGATTGAGCGTGTGTACATAATACACTCGGATGTTGCGATGCCCGGATGCTGCGTCTCCGTATGTTAAGATTGTTTTTTATCTCAGGCGTGAGGGCGCATTGCAAGCACGAGAGAGAGAGAGAGAGAGAGAGAGAGAGAGAGAGAGAGAGCATGGCGGACTGGCCAAGTTGACGAGGGAGAATGTCTTAAATTCTTACTTGTGTCAAAACAACGGGGTTGCGCTGACACCAAACAATCGGCGGATATTGTCCTGGAGAGAGAGAGAGAGAGAGAGAGAGAGAGAGAGAGATTTACGATTAACTAGAACAGGAATAAGATACACGTTATTTTGAATTCCCCTGAATGGAAATTATAATAACCACACACACACACACACACAGAGAGAGAGAGAGAGAGAGAGAGAGAGATTTACGGGTAACTAGAACATGGGTAAGATAGGAGTTGTTTTAAATTCCCCTGAATGGAAATTAAAACCAGAGAGAGAGAGAGAGAGAGAGAGAGAGAGAGAGAGAGAGTTACGATTAACTAGAACAAGAATAGGATAGTTGTTTTAAATTCTCTTGAACGGAAATTATAACGAAAGAGAGAGAGAGAGAGAGAGAGAGAGAGAGAGAGAGAGAGAATATATATGAGCTTGCGAAATTGAAAACTGACCGTAGGATTTTAAAAGAAGTTTGCACGAAAGTGCTTGTCTGAAGCAAGATTATAGTCACAACAGAAGCTAGGAAGTTTATAAAATTTTGTGTCGTCTTCGTTTTGTATTTTCTGTTTTTTTTTCTTGTGCTCATTTGACCCCTTGACAACAGTTTACTGACGTTAGCATTTTACCATTGAATCATTCCAAGCTTACCAATACATAATATTTTTTTTCTTCACTTGCTAACACAAAAATGAAAAGACTGTTCAATGGGACATCCTAGGTGTTTGTGGGATCCCAACTCACCTGTTCAGTTCTTCATTTTCATCTCATTGTTGTTACATTTTTGCTGTTGAATGCCCGAGACGGATATAGTGTGAAATTTGTATATTTAACTTACTTCCGTTGTGTTTCTTAATGAAATATACGTTTATTTCATTGTTATCTCAAAAAGGTTTCTTATATTTCACCAGTCGATTTATGTGGATTAAACTACAAAAATTTCTAGCAAAAAGAAAAAAAAAATATATCAAGACTTTGGGCATTCAATTTGAAGAAAATAATGCTAACAGTGCAAACACAGGGAAATTGAGTCGAATATTATCATAAGATGTGTTAGTCGGACCAAATCAAAATATATCTTCATTTACCGTACAGATAATTTAGTGGAGTTACCAATTTTCTAAAATTATGCAAGTTGAAGCTGTGTTGGTTTTGTCTTGGATTTAGTGATAGCAATAGTGATACACAGTCTTGTCTTAGTTGGCTGGATGCCATATCAAGTCACTTATTCCTTTTCACACATTAGCTCAGGAATAAGACCTATTTGATATAAATTATCCAGCTACAAACAGCCAGTTTTTTAAGTGATTAAAAGGATAAAAACACGAATAGTTTGTTCTCTTATTGTGTATCATCCAAGCCTTTAAAGGTTTGGCCTGTTTGAGG
>NC_090769.1:21906573-21907714 GCF_036898095.1 Palaemon carinicauda
TTCTATTGTTTGGTATTGGTTTAGGCTGCAAAAACTCCCTGAATCTTTAGCTTGTCAGACTGCAAACCTTGTAGGGCATTATAGATATTTTGAGTTCCACCCATAATCTCCTCAACCTAATAGTTTCTGGGTAAAAACATTATTAGACAGTATAGATATAGGCTAAGATAAAGTGCTCCCATGTAGGATATCATCAACTCCTCCGTGGAAATTACAGGATATAGCTTTTTTTCAAATATTTTATTAGTATAAAAAAGAACATGAGTGACTTAGAAGCCAGGCTGCACTGTATGGAACATGTTGAAGAACACAGGGAATCAACTTTTATATATACTGATGGCTCCAAATCTGATGCTGGTGTTGGATTTGGAGTATACAGTAGTGCTTTTAATTGTGGAGGTGCACTTCCTTTAGCAGTTTCTATATTTACTGCCAAATTACAGTATATGGCATACTAACTGCTATTGAGAAAATAGCGTTAAAGGGCCCTGACAATTTTACCATTTTTAGCAAGGCAAGAAGTGTCCTACAAGTATTAGAAGTTTTTAATTCCAATAATCCTGTAGTTTTAAAGATTCTAGAGTGCCTTTTAATTATTGGCATGAAAGGTATAATAGTTTGATTTTGCTGTGTTCCGGCACACGTAGGTGAGTCTGGAAATGAGAAGGCGGATTTGCTGGCAAAGATTGCTGCAGCTGAGTTGCTGCTAAGAAGGTATCCCATTCCCAGTAATGATTTTTTACCTACATTTAAGAAGTTTATACATAATAATGGGCAACTGCATTGGGATAGTTTACTTGAAAATAAAAGGAGAGAAATTAGTAATGTTATATCCCCTTGGAGGTATAACGGGATGTCCTGAAAGTGGGAGACTACTCTTTGTCGTTTCTGCATTGGTCACACTCGGATGACACATTAATTTTTGTTGGCTGGCCATCATCAACCATATTGCGACGACTGTTTGGTACCACTGACAGTGAGGCACTTGTTAATCGAATGCCCCACATATAGTAGTGAGAGAAATAGGTATCTGTTTGAATGATCAAGGTTTGGATGACAGGTTCATCCTTGCCAAGATTCTTGGACATGATGTATCCTACCATACTAGTGTTATTTTTAGCTTTATTTCAAAAGCAAGTCT
>NC_090769.1:21913214-21935714 GCF_036898095.1 Palaemon carinicauda
AATCCAGATTGCGGTAAGGGTGGAATTGTATGTGGCGTAATTAATACCGGGGCTACCACCAGATGTGCGGTTCTCTCTCTCTCTCTCTCTCTCTCTCTCTCTCTCTCTCTCTCCAGAATAATGACTGCTTAATATTTAGATAGATATGTACACACACGAACATGCACACACTCAAATTCGACCCTTCTCACCAGGGTATGTTTACTCCCTCTCCCCCTTACCCGAAGGATACTAAGCGTGACGGGATGTGTGTGTGCATATATATATATATATTGTATTTATATATATACATATATATTTATACTGTATATGTGTGTTTGTTATATATATAAATATATATATATATATATATATATTTATATATATTTATATTTATTTAATAATTTATTTGTGTGTGTGCTCGAGACAGAATTTTTAAAATTCTAGGAAGGAATATTTCATGATTTTTTTTTTTTCCAAGAGTATTTTATCCCATCATTATGTCCCCTTTGCCGTAACTTTATGGCGCAAGTGAAGACAGTCGGCATAATTTATCGCTTTTTTTTTCTTTTTTTTTTTTAATCATCGAGACAATATTCGGCCAACTAATTCCACGTCTCGAACATTTTTGCGGTGTCTTTGACAGCTGGTCTTGGATGTCAGTTTATTGTCCCGCGGTTTGATTCACATTTCTGATCTCTCTCTCTCTCTCTCTCTCTCTCTCTCTCTCTCTCTCTCTCTCTCTCTCTCTCTCTCTCTCTCTCTCTCTTCATGATTGTATTTATGTCTGTTTAGGTTTGTCGTCTCGTAATGTTGTTATTATTGCTATTACTGTTATTATTATTATTATTATTAATATTATTATCATTATTGTTGTTGTTGTTGTTGTTGTTATTTTGATAGGAGACCTCTTTTATGAAGGTTTGATTGAAGTTAATGGCTGCCAAAATGGCGTTAATTTTATGAAATTAACACCACTTAGGCAGCCATTATCTTAAATCAAATAATAATGATAATAACAATAATAATAATAATAATAAATTATTATCATTATTATTATTATTATTATTATTAGGTCAGCTACAACCCTAGTTGGAAAAGAAGGATGCTATAAGCCCAAGGGCTCCAACATGGAAAAAAAAAATTGAAGTCTGAAACTAGCTGGGAAAAATATATTTATTTGTATTAGACCTTGAATTGTTTCAGATGCTAACCGATTAATCGCTTACATTTATGTTTTTTAATCTACTATTAAATGATGATATATTAATTAAATCCAGGGATATTACGTCATTTCCATGATGGAAACAAATGATGTTCTTACAAATGCAAAAGCACTGTACTTATCTCTACCATAATAAAGAACTACATATATTTGAACCAATTATTTTTTTAATTTATTCGGTATATATAGTAATTTCTTCCATAAGTCCATTTTGAAATATAGATAAACAATGGGAATAGTTCAATTATTATTATTATTATTATTATTATTATTATTATTATTATTATTATTACTTGCTAAGCTACAACCCTTGTTGGAAAAGCAGGATGCTATAAGCTCAGGGGCCCCGACAGGGAAAATAGCCCAATGAGGAAAGGAAACAAAAAAAAATAGAATATTTTAAGAACAGTAATATCATTGAAATTAATATTTTATATATAAACTATAAAAACTTTAACAAAACAAGAGGTAGAGAAATTATATAGAATAGTGTGCCCGAGTGTACCCTCAAGCAAGAGAACTCTAACCCAAGATATTGCAAGACCATGGTGCAGAGGCTATGGCACTACCCAAGACAAGAGAACAATGGTTTGATTTTGAGTTTCTTCCTAGAAGAGCTGCTTACCATAGCTAAAGAGTCTATTCTACCCTTACCAAGAGGAAAGTAGCCACTGAACAATTTCAGTGCAGTAGTTAACCCCTTGAGCGATGAAGAATTGTTTGGTAATCTCAGTGTTGTCAGGTGTATGAGGACAGAGGAGAATACGTAAAGAATAGGCCAGACTATTCGGTGTATGTATAAGCAAACGGAAAATTAGGTGTAACCAGAGAGGGGTCAAATGTAGTACTATGTGGCCAGTCAAAAGACCCAATAACTCTCTAGCGGTAGTATCTCAACGGGTGGCTGGAAGATCATTCCACAACTAGATGTGTTAATGCAAAGAAAAACGCCTTTCCCTGTCAGCTAGTCAGACAGGTGGTCCGACTGACCGCAGTAAAAACTGAAGGCTACAAGGCATATCTTTCTTTCTCTGGAGCGACTCTTTTGCTGTCATTAGAATATGAAATTACTTCGATTACCACTGGCCTTCCCTTGACACACTTTTCTAGTTTATCTTCGTGTTGATTTTCCCCCCGAGGCTAACTTTTGCCAAATTATTTTCCCTTTTCTTTTTCCAATTTCATTTTCCTCAACTGATTTATCTTCGTATTATCTTTTTTATCTTTTCTAGTTTATCTTCGTGTTGATTTTCCCCCCGAGGCTAACTTTTGCCAAATTATTTTCCCTTTTCTTTTTCCAATTTCATTTTCCTCAACTGATTTATCTTCGTGTTATCTTTTTTAATCTTTTCTAGTTTATCTTCGTGTTTATTTTCCCCCCGAGGCTAACTTTTGCCAAATTATTTTTCCTTTTCTTTCTCGAATTTTATTTTCCTCGACTGATTTATCTTCATATCATCTTTTTTATCTTTCTAGTTTATCTTCGTGTTTATTTTCCCCCCGAGGCTAACTTTTGCCAAATTATTTTTCCTTTTCTTTTTCCAATTTCATTTTCCTCAACTGATTTATCTTCGCATTATCTTTTTTATCTTTTCTAGTTTATCTTCGTGTTTATTTTCCCCCCGAGGCTAACTTTTGCCAAATTATTTTTCCTTTTCTTTTTCCAATTTCATTTTCCTCAACTGATTTATCTTCGTATTATCTTTTTTCATAATAATGTTTCTTTAATTTCATAGGATTTTTAATATTTTAGTTGTGATTCTTGATAGTAAATTAACACATTCGGTCTGTTTATGGAATTCTCTGGTAAAGCACTCTGGGCACGCAGATCTCCGCCACGGCAGCTTATTTCTCGGAACCAGCTTGCCTTTCCCAGAACTTGGGATTAAGGTTCGGGTTAATTCGGTTGACCTTTTGCTCATCCTTGACCTTGATCTTTGACCTAGGACATTAAAAATGGAATCGCTTCTACATCTCAACACAACACTTAATCCCTGAAAGTTTCACTACTCTATGAGTAAAATTGTGGCCAGGAAGTTCCTCACAAACAAACAAACAAGGTCGAAAACATAGCCTCCTCCCAACTTCGCTGCCGGAGGTAATATCTCGAAAGTTTTCTGTATTATCAGTATTACTCCAAAGGGAATAAATTACCAAGATTTACGGATACAGTAGTAACACGCTATATGTCCATATTAGTCTATACTAGTCCCTCTAATTCTACAGGCGAAGACGGGGTCAGAGCCCGAGGTCTGTAGAAACCTGAAGATCACCATTTGTGAATTTTCAAGGTTCCTCGTCCTTTCTGAATATCTACAATCAATGTTTGTTCGATTGTGTTATTTATCTAAATGTTGTTGCTGTTCTTAAACATTTTTATTTTTCTTGGTATCCTTTCCTCATTGGGTTATTTTCCCTGTTGGGGCCCCTGGGCTTATAGCATCCTGCTTTTCCAACAAGGGTTGTAGCTTAGCAAGTAGTAGTAGTAGTAATAATAATAATAATAATAATAATAATAATAATAATAACTGTAACTCGCCTAAATTGCAGTAAAGAGTCAATGAAAGTTTTGAAATTAATTGGAGGCCACAATTCTGGTTCTGTAATGAGAAATAATGAAAGGAAAAACTTGCTTCGTCGTTATGTCTCGTTGGCTGTCATGTGATATTCTTAAGTCCCTTCCCAAGTGGGGATTCCTTAACGTTATGAAAGGGTTGCACTAGTCAGGGCCACCCATACTAGGTTGGTTTGCTGCCAGCGATCGGACAAAAATTTCCAACCATCACCAATTCGCAGGGGCCAGTATGGTGATGAAATTGGCTAAACCCCAGATATGAATTGACATGTCTGAGGCCTTTGTCCTGCAGTGGATTAGAAACGACTGCGTTTGTTTATTGTTGTATAGAATTTGATAACAGAGGTGTATACATTCAATGGGATAGCAGTTCGAATAAAGAAAATTGATTTGAAAATGACAATTGTATCTCTTAAGTGATGATCCTTAATCATATGCAGAGTATATGAGTGGCCTCCCTGGCACCAACACTTAGAACCAGACCAGCCATATCATAATTCAAGAATTTTAAAAAAAAGTTGATTTTGTAATTCAGCAGTGAATTATATAATAAAGATTCAATTAATCTCGCTCCTGCTGGAAAATGCAATTTCCAAATTGAACCCTGGATCAGAGTGCCTTGTGTAGACGAGGCTTTTATAACCTTAGACAGTGGTCTTGTGTTATTGAAAATTCATGAAGAACGGAAGTTGGAAGTTGCTAATGATGCATTTGATATGTTGTTATCATGAATTCACTTCCTTTTTGTGTGGGACCAGGTATTATCAGTAATAAGAGCATAAGACTTTTCATTCTTATGTACTGTGACGGGCCGAGAGAAGGTTGTGACTCTAAGACAGGTTGAAAACAACTGAGTGAGTTAATTATAGAACACTCTCCTTTATATACAAAAGCTCAAAGCAACAAGAATATTCATGTTAAAAAAACAGACACCGTTACCGATGAGAAAAACAGACATGTATTTTCAGTAATAAGAGCGTAAGAGTGACGGGCCGAGAGAAGGTTGTGACTCAAAGACAGGTTGAAAGCAACTGAGTGAGTTTATTATAGAACACACTCTTTTATATACAAAAGCTCAAAGCAACAAGAATTTTCATGTTCAAAAACAGACACCGTTACCGATGAGAAAAACAGACATGTTTATTCAGGTTCTTTTTAGTGCGAGGGCAGAGCGAACAGGTTGAAAGCAACTGAGTGAGTTTATTATAGAACACTCTCCATCATATAGAAAAGCTCAAAGCAACAAGAATGTTCATTTTCAAAAAACAGACACCGTTACCGATGAGAAAAACAGACATGTTTATTCAGGTTATTTTTAGTGCGAGGGAAGAGCGAAGATACAAGCATAATATATACACAAAATGAACTATGTACGATTGTGTGACACACGGTTGGTACAGTACAAATTTCTGCCATATATATTCTGTGAGAGGAGGGGGGTTAGATTCTTTTGCTGTTGGTATACTTGATTGAGAATCAGGTTAATAATCAACCAACTAGAAGTTACTAGAGAAAATAAATACTACTCAACAAGTTTTGTTTCTTATGAATTTGTATGATATCAAATTTCGGATATGCACCTCACTTATATTTCCGTGTCTTAAAAAATATATTGATTTCGGCGTCCCTTTGTCCATTCCTGAATTTATTTTTTGACAAGAACGAGCAGTTTTTTTTTCTATTCCACTAAAGGTAAACCAGATTTAAAACAAGGAAACCTGGCCCAGGGAAAGCCCAGTTCTCATGGATTTTCGTAATTTTTGCACCTCTTGTCCCTCCAGCCATGGATGTAGAAGTGTTCTCTCTCTCTCTCTCTCTCTCTCTCTCTCTCTCTCTCTCTCTCTCTCTCTCTCTCGTATGAAGTATAGTGCTATACAGAACCTGATGATTCAGTGCTTCCTTAATGGCTGTCTTTCAGGAAGACATTTTTATGAATAACCTGCTGTTGTGTGTTTTATTAATATTATTATTATTATTATTATTATTATTATTATTATTATTATTATTATTACTACTACTACTACTACTACTACTACTACTACTACTACTACTACTACTACTACTACTACTACAACCGTAGTTTATATCCATTGAAGAAAAACATTCTGTTATAATTTTGTGTTGGGAATTTCTCTCAAATTACACTTGCAATTATGTTGCAGAGCTTGTAATGAATTCTTAAATACAAGACTGAACAAAAGAAAGTTGAGGTATTGCCCGTGTGTTATTCATAGCAACAGTAGACCTCAGTATATGCGAGTATTTAAAGAAACAGACATTTGAGTAATTTAGTGGTTTTGTGTAGTTTTGTTGTTCTGAAGAAAGCAACAGACAGTTGGACACACCCAAGCATGCTGGTACAAACACACACACACACACACACATATATATATATATATATATATATATATACTTATATATATATACACACACGTATATATATTTATATATATATATATATATAGATATATATTTATACTTATATACACACACACATATATATATATATATATATATATATATATATATATATATATATATATACATATATATATTTATATATATATATATATATATATATATATATATATATATATGTATGTATATGTATCATCATCCTCATCATCTCCTCCCACGCAATTGACGCAAAGGGCCTCAGTTAGATCTTGCAGTTTCATCTCTATCTTGAGCTTTTAAATCAATAATCCTCCATTCGTCATCTTCTACTTCACGCTTCCTAGTCCTCAGCCATGTTGGTCTGGGTCTTACAACTCTTCTAGTGCCTTGAGGAGCCCTCCGTAACAGGTTCCTTTCAAGCCCTCCTCACTCCCTCCTCACCATCCTTCACTTCCTACATATAAAAAAAAAAAGACAAAGAAGAAAATGAAATTGTTTTTAAGAAAGTGGTGCTTATCAAAGTTACGCGTGATGATAACATTATATTTCCTCATTTTCAACTTAGCGTTTTCTCACTATCCACATAGAGAAAAAAAGACAAAGAAGAAAATGAAATTGTTTTTAAGAAAGTGATGCTTATCGTTTTCTTACTTCCCCCAGATGGAAAAAAAAGACACAGAAGAAAATGAAATTGTTTTTAAGAAAGCGATGCTTTAACGTTTTCTTACTTCCCACATATAGAAAAAAAGGCAAAGAAGAATATGAAATTTTTTTTAAGAAAATGATGCTTATCGTTTTCTCACTTCCCCCATATAGGAAAAAAGACAAAGAAAATGAAATTGTTTTTACGAAAGTGATGCTTATCGTTTTCTCACTTCCTCCATATAGAAAAAAAGACAAAGAAGAAAATGAAATTGTTTTTAAGAAAGTGATGCTAATCGTTTTCTTACTTCCCACATATAGAAAAAAAGGCAAAGAAGAAAATGAAATTTTTTTTAAGAAAGCGATGCTTATCGTTTTCTTACTTCCCACATATAAAAAAAAGACAAAGAAGAAAATGAAATTGTTTTTAAGAAAGTGATGCTAAAAAGTCAAAGAAGAAAATGAAATTGTTTTTAAGAAAGTGATGCTAATCGTTTTCTTACTTCCCCATATAGAAAAGAAAAGACAAAGAACAAAATGAAATTGTTTTTAAGAAAGTGATGCTTATTGTTTTCCCACTCCCCCCCCCCACGTATAAAAAAAAACGACAAAGAAGAAAATTGAATTGTTTTTAAGAAAGTGATGCTAAAAAGACAAAGAAGAAAATGAAATTATTTTTAAGAAAGTGATGCTTATCGTTTTCTCCCTTCCGCCATATAGAAAAAAAGACAAAGAAGAAAATGAAATTGTTTTTGAGAAAGTGATGCTAAAAAGACAAAGAAGAAAATGAAATTGTTTTTAAGAAAGTGATGCTAAAAAGACAAAGAAGAAAATGAAATTGTTTTTAAGAAAGTGATGCTAAAAAGACAAAGAAGAAAATGAAATTGTTTTTAAGAAAGTGATGCTAAAAAGACAAAGAAGAAAATGAAATTGTTTTTAAGAAAGTGATGCTAAAAAGACAAAGAAGAAAATAAAATTGTTTTTACGTAAGTGATACTTATCGTTTTCTCACTTCCCCCATATAAAAAAAAAGACAAAGAAGAAAATGAAATTGTTTTTAAGAAAGTGATACTAAAAAGACAAAGAAAAAATGAAATTGATTTTAAGAAAGTGTTGCTTATCGTTTTCTCACTTCCCCCATATAGAAAAAAAGACAGAGAAGAAAATGAAATTATTTTTAAGAAAGTGATGCTTATCGTTTTCTCACTTCCCCCATATAGAAAAAAGACAAAGAAGAAAATGAAATTGTCTTTAAGAAAGTGATGCTTATCAAAGTTATACGTGATAATACGAGCGAGAGGGAAAGTGAACTCGACTCATATAGTCTGTTGTTACTGGACGTCGCTTGCCAAGCAATTGCTGATATCTGAGCTCTTTGTGGTTTCGGTATCCGTGACGCGAAAAAATAGTACCTTTTTCTTCTTCGTTTTTCTTTTTGATAAGAACTTCATTGGCGCTTTTTTTGTCTTGTTTTTCGTTGCTTGCGTGTTGTTTTTGGTTTCGTGACTAGGAATTATTACTACGGATGGGCGTTTTTTTTTTTTTTTTTTTTTTTTTTTTTGCAGTTGTATATTGTTCGTGTAGTAATTTGGATAATGAATATATTGTGTTTTTTTTATATGGAAATCATATGTGTATTTACTTTTCCATTTCATGGTGCAATGATGAATTTTTCACATGTACACACCATATATATATATTTCATTTCCTCACTGGGCTATTTTTCCCTATTGGAGCCCTTTGGCTTATGGCATCTTGCTTTTCCAACTGGGGTTATAGCTTGGCTAGTAATAATAATAATAATAATATATATATATATATATATATATATATATATATATATATATATATAATTTTGTTTTGTTTTAAAGTTTTGAAAAATTGGATTTTTCACAAAATGTTATTTATCCATAATTTCTGTTAATCCATATAATTGTTCTTTAGAAGATTTGATTTTCATTCACCGTAAATTATATATTTTTAAACAACCCTCTTCGTCATGCTATTATTATTATTATTATTATTATTATTATTACTTGGTAAGTTACAACCCTAGTTGGAAAAGCAGGATGCTATAATCCCAGGGGCTCCAACAGGGAAAATAGCCCAGTGAGGAAAGGAAAAAAGGAAAATTTTAACAAAACAAGAGGTAGAAAAATAAGATAGAAGAGTGTGCTCGAGTGTACCCTCAAGGAAGAGAACTCGAACCCAAGACAGTGGAAGACCATGGTACAGAGGTTATGGCACTACCCAAGACTGGAGAACAATAGTTTAATTTTGGAGTGTCCTTCTCCAAGAAGAGCTGCTTATCATAGCTAAAGTCTCTTATACCCATACTGTACATCTACGATTAATTTGAAAGAGTAGAAAGTTGAAGGATAATCCTGTAACTTAACCCTGTTTTATTGTTTGATTTGAAACTTATACTTTGATCTTTGTTTTCCGGAAGTTATTATTGTG
Organism: Palaemon carinicauda; assembly: GCF_036898095.1. Lineage (NCBI taxonomy): Eukaryota > Metazoa > Arthropoda > Malacostraca > Decapoda > Palaemonidae > Palaemon > Palaemon carinicauda. The sequence goes on from NC_090769.1 coordinate 21,922,493, forward strand.
TCCCAACACAAACCAAATACGAAACTCAGAACACAGTAGCCGCTACTGTGTTCTGAGTTTCGTACTTTTATTCACCGACTCAGTATGTTGGTCTCTGGAAGGGGACCCTTGAGAGAGAGAGAGAGAGAGAGAGAGAGAGAGAGAGAGAGAGAGAGAGAGAGAGAGAGAGGTTTTAAGATTCGCAGTTATTCACCAACCCTATATACTTCATCTTTGGAAGAGATGCCTTATGAGAGAGAGAGAGAGAGAGAGAGAGAGAGAGAGAGAGAGAGAGAGAGAGAGAGCTTATTCTGGGATAGGAGAGGATTGTGTGCACAGTATCCTTCCCTATCCTTTGGATCGATGTCCTTAGCTGGACCTACTGCTATGACTCAATATATTCGCATAGTGGAAGGTTCTTCATCTGTTCGTCCCTTACAGACTGAAGCAAATATTGGCCGAGGCAAAACTTTGGCCAAACAGCACACTTGAAAGGGGGTGGGGGGAGGGGTGGGGGGGGGGGAAGAATTATTACCTGTACTGTGATGCATTTCTCTCTCTCTCTCTCTCTCTCTCTCTCTCTCTCTCTCTCTCTCTCATGCGATGAGTTATTGGCCCTGACTGGGAGTCGTTCTTCTCATGCCTTGTCCTTTTAAATCTCTCTCTCTCTCTCTCTCTCTCTCTGACCCTGACTGCGAGCCGTTCTTTTAATACCTCTTCATTTCAAATCTCTCTCTCTCTCTCTCTCTCTCTCTCTCTCTCTCTCTCTCTCTCTCACCTACAGTCGTCTTTCATTTGCGAACTGCTACTCCTTGAAAGGTCCGTGTCTCTACCGAGACTTCCTGTGTTGTGTTGGTAAATATTGGGTCATCTCATTGAGGTTGAGTGGGAAGAAGAAGAAGAAGAAGAAGAAGAAGAAGAATAGTCTCCGAAACCTGATGAGATCGTCCAGGATTTGTCTTGTTCTTTTTCACAGCTTAAGTTTAAAATTTCGTTTCTACGTATAGTATCGTCTTTATCATTGATAAATAAAGCAATGTTGTAATGATTTGTGAATTTACTTATTTTTTTTTTCCTTGTTTCAAAGTGTGTACATATTCGCTCACACACACACAACTCTCTGGTTCTGGATTTTCCCTTTGCCTACACATACACCGAATAGTGTGGCCTATTCTTTACATATTCTCCTCTGTCTTCATGCACCTGACAACACTGAGATTACCAAACAATTCTTATTCTCTCAAGGGGTTAACTACTGCACTGTAATTGTTCAGTGGCCACTTTCCTCTTGGTATGGGTAAAAGAGCCTCTTCAGATGTGGTAAGCAGCTCTTTTAGGAGAAGGATACTTGAAAATCAAACCATTACTCTCTAGTCTTGGGTTGTGCCATAGCCTCTGTACCATGGCCTTCCTCTGTCTTGGGTTAGAGCTCTCTTGCTTGAGGGTACACTCGGGTACACTATTCTATCTTGTTTCTCTTCCCCTGATTTTGTTAAAGGTTTTATAATATATATTATAATGATTTATTTGAATGTTGTTACTGTTCTTAAAATATTTCATTTTAATTGTTAATTACTTTTCATATTTCTTTTCCTCACTGGGTTATTTTCCATGTTCGAGCCATTGTGCTTATATCATCCTGTTTTTCCAACTAGGGTTGTAGCTTAGCATATACTCACATATATATATATATATGTATATATATGTATATATATATATACATATATATGTATATATATGTATATATATATATATATATATATATATATATATATACATATGTGTATATGTCTATATTTATATATATATTATACATATGTGTATATATATATATATATATATATATATATATATATATATATATACACACACATATACATATACATATATATTGTATGTTTGAAGGCTGACATTTTACGACTTGCAATGATAGCAAAGGAAGAAAACCCTCGCTGATACCACGGCCCTGAGAAGGCATGTCAGTGCCTCTGTTGAAGAGATCTGCAGTGCCATCTACCACAGAGGCCCTCTTCATTCGCCTAACGCCAAAGGGATCCCTTCATCTCATTTCAGGTAAAACGGCTTCTTGTTCATCCCAAGCCGGATCATTTGTACAGGTGAAGCCTCTTCTGATGCTTGCTCATTGAGGTGTCTGAAACGAAGCCTCTGAAATGATGAGGTAGCTTAATCATTGAGGTGCCTGAATTGATGAGGTATTGAATGTATCGGAACTCGCATGATTCATACACTTGAAATTTTGCATTAAAGATACGGTAAAGGTCTGGCAATATATTTTCCTGGATTTGTGGAAATATTGACGTAAAGATTTTCATTAAAAATACGGTAAATATCTGGCAATATATTTTCCAGGATTTTTTACCGTTTTTAAAAATGGAAATATTGACGTAAAAATTTGCATTAGAAATACGGTAAATGTCGGACAATATATTTTCCAGGATTTTTTACCGTTTTTAAAAATGGAAATATTGACGTAAAGTACTGATATTACGGTTACAAACCCGTTAAAGGGGATAATTAATTAAGTTAAAATAACGGTCGCTTGTATTTTACTGAAATACAGCTAAGAACAGTGTATTTTTAGGGAGAATATCCGATTAAAATTCCGATTTTATTCTAACAGTGTATTTCAAGTGCCGTAAATGCGTATGATATGGTGCGTATGATATGATGCGTAGATTACGTTACGCAGCTTTAGAGGGGATTGGTGGTTTTACGCTTTATTTTTTTTATAAAGTATTTTTCTATATATATATAGAAAATAGAAAATGGAGATATGTGATAGTAGTAATAACATAATTAAATAATTTCACGTGATGAAGTTTCAGTAATATGTATAGCCATTCTACTCATAGTATCTTTGGTTATTATGTACCGTGTATATATCTATATATATATATATATATATATATATATATATATATATATATATATATATATATATATGTATATATATATATATATATATATATATATATATATATTTATATATATTTATATATATATATGTATATATATTTATATATATTTATATATATGTATGTATATTTTATATATATATATATACATATATATATTTATATATATATATGTATATATATATATAATTATATATATATATATATATGTATATATATATATATATATATATATATATATATATATATATATATATATATATATATATATAAAGTATTATCTGTATATAAATATAGATAGTCAGTTATGAGAAACTTTTCTAAATAATACTCTCAGTACCACTTAATTCTTCAAATTCTTCAACAAGAGATTATTCGAAATTGTAAATTGCTCAAACCTTATTAAATCTATTATGAAAATCCTATCGTCATTTGTGGAGAATTATTTCCCCCCCCCTCTCTCTCTCTCTCTCTCTCTCTCTCTCTCTCTCTCTCTCTCTCTCTCTCTCTCTCTCTAAGGCGAGAGATCCTAATCTTCAAGAAGCCTTTTGCTTGATCAATCGTACTGTCAGGCGTACCCTGAAAGGAAACTTTTATTCGAGTCGACAGCCCAGAAGCTTCTTGTTTTTTTTTTTTTTTTAGCTCCCTGTAGTACCTCCATGGTATAAGGTAGTACTCAGAGATTGAAAATTCACTAGAATTCAAACCTAGAAAATAAAAAATGGGAAAATTCAAACCTAGAAATTTCAAGCGCCATACTCAGAGATTGAAAATTCATACCTAGAAAATTCAAACGCCATACTCAGAGATTGAAAATTCAAACGCCATACTCAGAGATTGAAAATTCAAACAGTGAAAAATCATACCTAGAAAATCCAAACCTAGTAAATTCAAACCTAGAAAATTCAAACGCCATACTCAGAGCTTGAAAATTCAAACGGTGAAAATTCATATATAGAACATTAAACTTAGAAAATGCAAACGCCATACTCAGAGACTGAAAATTCAAACGGTGAAAATTCAAACCTAGAAAATTAAAACACTGAAACTTCAAACCTAGAAAATTCCAACGTTGAAAATTCAAACCTCTAAAATTCAAACGTTGAAACTTCAAACCTTTAGAATTCAAACGGTGAAAATTCAAACACTGAAACTTCAAACCTAGAAAATTCCAACGTAGAAAATTCAAACCTTTAAAATTCAAACGTTACAAAACTTCAAACCTTGAAAATTCAAACAGCGTACCTATTCGAGTCCGTCAAGATGAGAGCACAGTAAATGGCCGCCATCTTATCACCAAGGAGGATCTGGCTCGGTGTTTGTCACTGGCTTACCCTTTTAAGGGCTGTTATTACCCTTAATACTTGGCGTCAAGGAATTTTATCATCTTTCCTTCATGTTCATTATTATGTGCCTGGTTTTCCATCTATCTGTCTGTCTATCTATCTCTCTCTCTCTGGGTGTGTGTCTGTCTGGCATTGTATATGGACATTCATCTTATTATGTGCCTGGTTTTCCATCTATTTATCTATCTATCTATCTGGGTGTGTTTCTATCTTGCGTTGTATATGGACATTCATCTTATTATGTGCCTGGTAAACCATCTATCTTTCTATCTGTCTATCTATCTATCTATCTATCTGTCTGTCTGAATGTGTGTCTGTCTGGCATTGTATATGGACATTCATCATATTATGTGCCTAGTTTACCATCTATCTATCTATCTATCTGTCTGGGTGTGTGTCTGTCTGGCATTGTATATGGACTTTCATCTTATTATGTGCCTGGTTTACCATCTATCTATCTATTTATCTAGCTATCTATCTATCTGGGTGTGTGTCTATCTGGCCTTGTATATGGACATTCATCTTATTATGTGCCTGGTTTACCATCTATCTATCTATCTATCTATTTACTGTAATATATATATATATATATATATATATATATATATATATTATATATATATATATATTTATATATCTGTCTATATATATATATATATATATATATATATATATATATATATATATATATATATATATATATATATATATATATAATGGTTGTGTCCATGTGGCCGTCTATATGGACATTCATCTACTGAGGTTGACGTTTTGGAAGCATTGTAAGGTCATACACACACACACACACACATATATATATATATATATATATATATATATATATATATATATATATCATGTGTGTTGGTGTAGTGGTATGTGCATGTGAAGATGTTCTTGCATTTGGTATAGGTGTAGGTTTAGGCTGGTCTATAAACCTTGGATTTAGGTGTATGTAATGTAGGGGAAAATGTAATTGGTGTAGATGTAGGCGTTTAGTTAGTTATTGGATGTAGGTGTATATGGTTTAGATGTAGGTGGAGGTAGTGTAGGTGCATATGGTGTAGGTTAAGGAATAGGTTTTCTTTCAATTCTGCAAATTATTCCAGGTGTGACCAAGCTGTGGAATGATCTTCCTAATCGGGTAGTTGAATCAGTAAAACTTCAAAAGTTCAGACTTGCAGAAAATATTTTTATGTTGACCAGACTGACATGAGACTTTTATTGTTTATATATGTCATATCTGTTTTTGACGTTGTTAATAGTTTATATAGGACATATCTGTTTTTGACGTTGTTAATAGTTTATATAGGACATATCTGTTTTTGACGTTGTTAATAGTTTATATACGACATATCTGTTTTTGACGTTGTTAATAGTTTATATAGGACATATCTGTTTTTGACGTTGTTAATAGTTTATTTAGGACATGTCTGTTTTTGACGTTGTTAATAGTTTATATATGACATATCTGTTTTTGACGTTGTTAATAGTTTATATAGGACATATCTGTTTTGACGTTGTTAATAGTTTATATAGGACATATCTGTTTTGACGTTGTTAATAGTTTATATAGGACATATCTCTTTTGACGCTGTTACTTTTTTTAGAATGATATATTGTTAATTTATTCTCATCATTTATTTATTTCCTTATTTCCTTTCCTCACTGGGCTATTTTTCCCTGTTGGAGCCCTTGGGCTTATAGCATCTTGCTTTTCCAATCAGGGATGTAGCTTGGCTAATAATAATAATAATAATAATAATGATAATAATAACTGTTTTGAAGGGCAAATTTCATAGCCAGCGTCTGACTGACTTACTATCGAAATTTTTATTTTTTTATTTTTCAAAATGATAACAAAGCAACTAATAATACATAATACAATAGTCTTTATTGTATTTTGTATTCAACACACAGTAGAGTTGTGGATATGTCCTCCTTGAAATGTATTTGTATTTGTGGATGGTAGAATAAACCATAGTTGATTACATCCGTTATTGACTCTGATAAGTAATTACTGATCAGGTAATCAAAAGGCAATATATGTGTCTGAAAGATGCATTGTCACTCTAAGTTAATTAATTTCTTAGGAATAATTTCGACATGTATTATTCACGTTGTCCTTGAAATGGTTTGATTTCTGTCATAGCTTGATTAAAAGTAGTTTTTATCTGTCAGGTATTAATCATTACATGATATTTTATATTTGTTTTGCCTTTTCTCAAGTTTGATTGGTTGAATTTTTTGTTGAAATTTAATCTCTGATGCTATCCTATAGCAAATTTTAAAACAGGTTATTATTATTATTATTATTATTATTATTATTATTATTATTATTATTATTATTACCTAGGCTACAACCCTAGTTGGAAAAGCAGGATGCTATAAGCCCAAGGGCTCCAACGGGGAAAAATAGCCGAGTGAGGAAAGGAAACAATGAAATGAATAAACTACAAGATAAGTAATGAACAATTAAAATAAGATATATTTAGAACAGTAACAACATTGAAATAGATCTTTCACATACAAACTCTAATAACTTCATAGAAAACAATAGGAAGAGAAATATGATAGAATATAATATATATATGTGCCTGATTATGAAAGCTTTAGAATGGAGCGAAGAACAATGGGTGAAAATTGTGGCTTTCCAACAGTCTTTGGCCAAGAACTACCTTCAAGGGCAAGGAATAAAAATGCCCACCTTGTCACGCCCTTTTTTATTTTTAGCGCTGAGGACCGTTATGGTGGTATCACACAAGTCCTTTTTTGTCCGAGGTTTTCGGCAACCTCCAGCCGATGATCGCGAGCGAAAGTGTTGTAGCGTCACACTACGATATCGCAGTTCGAAGAGTAAAAAAGGTAAACAAACCGATCAGCTGATATCATCATGGCGCCAAGATATTTTCTTCGCTGTTAAAGAAAACCGTAATTTTAATCGGAATTTCTCCGTAAAAATATACTGTTTTCAGCTGTATTTTGTTGGAATTTCTCCGTAAAAATATACTGTTTTCAGCCGTATTTTATTGGAATTTCTCCGTAAAAATATACTGTTTTCAGCCGTATTTTATTGGAATTTCTCCGTAAAAATATAGTTTTCAGCCGTATTTTATTGGAATTTCTCCGTAAAAATATACTGTTTTCAGCCGTATTTCTTCGGAATTTCTCCGTAAAAATATAATGTTTTCAGTCGTATTTCAGTAAAATACGGGCAGCCGTAATTTTACCATACTTTGTTACTATCTTTTACGGGTTGGTGATCGTAATATCGCTCCTTTACGTCCATATATCCGTTTTTAAAACGGCAAAAATCCTGTAATAAATGTTGCCAATACATTTACCGTTTTATTAATGCAAATTTATAACAGTGTAACTGCCACAGGATGAACAAAGCAGATTACGTGAATTGAACAATTCTACAACCACCACAGGATGAACAAAGCAGATTTTTATGATCTCTTGAGGCTTCTTGAACTCAAGATAGCCAAGCAAGAGCACGTCTTATTTGCAGACGACATCATGTGTGTTTACATATGACGTCATGCTCGCGGTTTATGCGCGACTGGACGGGAAGCCAATATCTCCAGCAACATCACGTGCTTACCATTTTGGGCAGCTGCTGGTGAAAAAAAGTCTATTGGGATTCCAGCTTTAGGAAAGCGTAGCTGTTCTGTGAAGGCTTCTGTATTTTCTGTATTGTTTTAAGCGTATATCTTTGGAGCTGTATTTTGTGTATGTTTCAAGCGTATATCTTTGGAGCTGTATTTTCTGTATGTTTTAAGCGCATATCTTTGGAGCTGTGTTTTGTGTATGTTTTAAGCGTATATCTTTGGAGCTGTATTTTGTGTATGTTTTAAGCGTATATCTTTGGAGCTGTATTTTGTGTATGTTTTAAGCGTACGTCTTTTGAGTCGTATGTCGGTCCATGTTAGATGTATATAGTGTATATGTATTTATGTGGATTATACGGTTTTTCCAAGTATTGAGTCTCTCTCTCTCTCTCTCTCTCTCTCCTCTCTCTCTCTCTCTCTCTCTCTCTCTCTCTCTCTCTCTCTCTCTCTCTTGAAAAAATTCCTTTTTACATAGACTTTACAAGGTGTTTTTTAACGCAAAATGTAATATTTTGATCTCTCTCTCTCTCTCTCTCTCTCTCTCTCATTCCAAGGTTAAAGTTGAACACGCGTGAGTTGGTAAGTATTGAGATCTGTGCAGTGTTTATCTTCTTCATTTATTCATTTGTATAATTATTTGTTAATGTAATAATTTATTTAATTGTGTTTTACGCCTTGATTCGATGATACTAGTGCGCTAGGGCCCCGTTCCTTTCTACCTCTTTACATCACACATTATTTTACTTACGAACAGATTTAATAAAAAAAAAATAATAGCAGATTTTTGTATACTTTATTATTATTATTATTATTATTATTATTATTATTATTATTATTATTATTATTATTATTATTAGCTAAACTACAACCTGAGTTGGTAAGGCAGAATGCTGTGAGTCCAAGGGCTCCAACAGGGAAAAATAGCCCAGTGAGGAGAGTATGTATATATATATATATATATATATATATATACATATATATATATATATATATATATATATATATATATATATATATATATATATATATATATATATGTCACGTTAAGCGGCAGCCACTCGGAAACCACAGTCTCCCACAAATTGCCCAAACTGCCGTGTTGTAGTTCGGAAAGTGGGAAGGGTTTATCTGTGTGCGCCTTTGTGTATGTGTGTATATTTATCCAAATATATAGCACGTACACCATTAATAATAATAATAATAATAATAATAATAATAGAAAATCACTAATTTCCTTTCTTCGGTCACTGATCGGAATCACCCAAACGTCTTGGGTGTACCCACCGAGGGTGTACCCACCAGGGGTGTACCTACCGAGGGTGTACCCACCAGGGGTGTACCTACCGAGGGTGTACCTACCGAGGGTGTACCCGTATCCCAGGAGCAGGTGTATCAAGGCTTTTTATTAACAATAAAAGACTTTTTCATAGGTGTTTCTGCTTAGTCATCGACAGACTTCTTCTTCTTCTTTGGCCAGCGTTGAGTCACTGGGGCATTGAATGGGAGGTCCTATTTAATCTAGTTACTCGGCTATCCTTCATAGCGACGTCCTTCGTGTTATGACCTCCGCTAGCGAAGTTGGGAGGAGGTTATGTTTTCGCTTCTGTTAGTGTTTTTGTATGTTTGAATAATTTCCTGAGAGCAATCCTGTGTATTCAGTATTCATGTCAATATAGAGTTTATTTATTTATTATTATTATTACTACTACTATTAAGGCTACAACCCTTGTTGAAAAAGCAGGTTGATGTAAGCCCAATGCCCCAACAGGGAAAAAATAGCCTAGTGAGGAAGGAAACAAGGAAATAAATAAACTACAAGAAAAGTAATGTACAATTGATATAAAATATTTCATGAACAGTGTTATTATTATCAACATCATCATCATCATTATTATTATTATTATTATTAATAGTTAAGCTACAACCCTAGTTGGATAAGCAGGACACTATAAGCCCAAGAGCTCCAACAGGGAAAAATAGCCCAGTGAGGAAGGGAAAGAAGGAAATAAATAAATTACAAACTAAGTAACGAACAATTAGAATAAAATATTTTAAGAACAGCAATAACGTTATGATTTACTTTGATTTTACTTTCTCCCTCTTCCAAAGGGAAAAATAGCCCAGTGAGGAAACGGAACAAGGAAAGAAATAAACAACAAAATAATTAATGAACAATTAGAATACAATATTTTAAGAACAGCAACAACAGTATATTTTGCTTTGATTTTACCGTCTTCCTCTTCCAACAGGAAAAAATAGCCCAGTGAGGAAAAGAAACAAGGAAATGAATAAACTACTAATTAAGTAATAAACATTTAAAGCAAAATATTTTAAGAACAGCAACAACATTATAATTTACTTTAATTTTACCGTCTCCCTCTTTCTCGCCTAAGCATTTTCACCCCTTAACTTTTCCATCCCTTTATTAATTAATTGACCCTTATACTTTCCCTGACACTCTTCTGACGCGAGCTGTTAAGCGCCTCTCTTAATTCCAGGTTGTGTTAAATTTCGACATTTTCCGATTCTTTTATTCCCAGATTTTCTCCCTTGTATCAAGGCGTTCGATTGTGTTTTTTACAATGTTTTTCTCTTTGAATTTCAATCTTTTTTTTTTTTTTTTTTTTTTTTTTTTTTTTTTTTTTTTTTTTTTTTTTTTTCCAGTTTGACATCCTCGCATCGTTGCCAGGGCGGCAGCCTTTGTCCTGCCTTTGCGCTTGGCTGCCGAAGTCCCGGATCTTTGTTCTTAAAAGTTCATTCCTCCTCTTTTTATTTCTATTCCTAGCACAGGCTGTGAACCCCTTAACTGTTCTCTCTAGGATGGAAATGGCGTTGATTCTATCGAGGTCCAGGGAATAGATCTTTTGCGTCTTCCCGAACGCAACAGAGCCTCGTTTCTGTTGTTTTCTATGCAATACATTGGTTAATAAATTTTTTAAAGGCGTTTTCTATATAATACATTGGTTAAATAAGTTTTTAAAAGGCGTTTTCTATGTAGTACATTGAGTAATAAATTTTTAAAAGGCGTTTTCTATGCAGTGCGTTGGTTAATAAATTTTTAAAAGGCGTTTTCTATGTAATACATTGGTTAATAAATTTTTAAAAGGCGTTTTCTATGTAATACATTGGTTAATAAATTTCTTGAAGGCGTTTTCTATGTAAGACATTGGTTTATAAAGGTTTTTAAAGGCGTTTTCTATGTAATACATTGGTTAATAAATTTTTAAAAGGCGTTTTCTATGCAGTACATTGGTTAATAAATTTTTAAAAGGCGTTTTCTATGCAATACATTGGTTAATATATTTTTAAAAGGCGTTTTCTATGCAAAACATTGGTTAATAAATTTTTTAAAGGCGTTTTCTATGCAATACATTGGTTAATATATTTTTAAAAGGCGTTTTCTATGTAATACATTGGTTAATACATTTTTAAAAGGCGTTTTCTATGCAGTATATTAGTTAATAAATTTTTTAAAGGCGTTTTCTATGCAATACATTGGTTAGTAAATTTTTAAAAGGCGTTTTCTATGCAGTACATTGGTTAATAAATTTTTTAAAGGTGTTTTCTATGCAATACATTGGTTAATAAATTTTTATTAGGCGTTTTCTATGTAATACATTGGTTAATAAATTTTTTAAAGGCGCTTTCTATGCAATACATTGGTTAATAAATTTTTAAAAGGCGTTTTCTATGCAATACGTTGGTTAATATATTTCTAAAAGGCGTTTTCTATTAAAAAATTGGTTAATAAATTTTTTAAATGCGTTTTCTATGTAAGACATTGGTTTATAAAGGTTTTTAAAGGCGTTTTCTATGTAATACATTGGTTAATAAATTTTTAAAAGGCGTTTTCTATGCAGTACATTGGTTAATAAATTTTTAAAAGGCGTTTTCTATGCAATACATTGGTTAATAAATTTTTTGAAAGGGGTTTTCTATGCAATACATTGGTTAATCAATTTTTAAAAGGCGTTTTCTATGCAATAAATTGGTTAATAAATTTTTAAAAGACGTTTTCTATGCAGTATATTAGTTAATAAATTTTTAAAAGGCGTTTTCTATGCAATACATTGGTTAAATAAATTTTTAAAAGGCGTTTCCTTTGTAATACATTGGTTAATATATTTTTAAAAGGCGTTTTCTATGTAATACATTGGTTAATAAATTTTTTAAAGGCGTTTTCTATGCAGTACATTGGTTAATAAATTTTTTAAAGGCGTTTTCTATGCAATACATTTGTTAATAAATTTTTAAAAGGCGTTTCCTTTGTAATACATTGGTTAATATATTTTTAAAAGGCGTTTTCTATGTAATACATTGGTTAATAAATTTTTTAAAGGTGTTTTCTATGCAATACATTGGTTAATAAATTTTTTAAAGGCGTTTTCTATGCAGTACATTGGTTAATAAATTTTTAAAAGGCGTTTTCTATGTAATACATTGGTTAATAAATTTTTTAAAGGCGTTTTCTATGCAGTACATTGGTTAATAAATTTTTAAAAGGCGTTTTCTATGTAATACATTGATTAATAAATTTTAAAAAGGGGGTTTCTATGTAATACATTGGTTAATATATTTTTAAAAGGCGTTTTCTATGTAATATATTGGTTAATACATTTTTTAAAGGCGTTTTCTATGTAATACATTGGTTAATAAATTTTTAAAAGGCGTTTTCTATGTAATACATTGGTTAATAAATCTTTTAAAGTTGTGTTGTATGCAACACATTGGTTAATAATTTTTTAAAAGGCGTTTTCTATGCAATACATTGGTTAATAAATTTTTAAAAGGCGTTTTCTATGCAATACATTGGTTAATAAATTTTTAAAAGGGGTTTTCTATGTAGTACATTGGTTTATAAATATTTTTAAAGGTGTATTCTATGCAATGCATTGGTTTATAAAGGTTTTAAAGGTGTTTTCTATGCAATACATTGGTATATAAAGGTTTTAAAGGTGTTTACTATGCAATACATTGGTTTATAAAGGTTTTTAAAGGCATTTTCTATGCAATATATTGGATTTTAAAGTTTTTTAAAGTCGTTTTCTATGCAATACATTGGTTTAAAAAGGTTTTTAAAAGTCGCTCATGAATGGCAGAAGCAAGGGACAGCGACGGTGCCTTAGCTAGCTGAAAAAGGCCCCAGAGACTGACCCAATACATTACTTTTTAAAGGTTTTTAAAGGCCGCTTATGAGTGGTATAAGCAAGGGACAGTGACACTGCCTTAGCTAGTAGGAAAGGCCCTAGAGACTGCCCATACAATACATTGGATTATAAAAGTTTTTAAAGGCCGCTTATGAATGGCAAAGGACAGTGACAGGGCCTTAGCTAGCAAGCTGATTAGG
>NC_090769.1:21940714-21943214 GCF_036898095.1 Palaemon carinicauda
TCTGATAAACGAAACTGAGGAAGTTTTTCTCTCATAAACAAAACAAGAAGTTTCTCTCTTATAAAAAACAAGAAGTTTTTCTCTTATAAACAAAACTGAAGAAGTTTTTCTCTTATAAACAAAACTGAAGAAGTTTTTCTCTTATAAACAAAACTGAAGAAGTTTTTCTCTTATAAACAAAACTGAAGAAGTTATTCTCTCATAAACAAAACAAGAAGTTTTTCTCTCATAAACAAAACTGGAGAGGGTTTTCTCCCATAAGCAAAACAAGAAGTTTTCTCTTATAAACAAAACTGAAGAACTTTTTCTCTTATAAACAAAACTGAAGAACTTTTTCTCTCATAAGCAAAACTGAAGAACTTTTTCTCTCATAAGCAAAACAAGAAGTTTTTCTCTCGTAAACAAAACTGAAGAGGTTTTTCTCCCTTAAGCAAAACTATAGAATTTTTTTCTATCAGTCGGGTGTACCAGATTTCCATTTCGTTGAGTTACTCTGTTCTCTTCCTGCGTTTCCATGTGCATATTAAGACATAATGTGGTGGCCTACTTGCAACAAATGATTTTATGTTGAACAGGCTGACATAAGTCTTTTTTATAGTTTATATATGATATATCTGTTTTAATGTTGTTGTTTTTAGAATATTTTATTTGAATTGTTCATTACTTATATCGTTTATTTCCTTATTTCCTTTCCTCACTAAGCTATTTTTCCCTGTTGGAGTCCTTGGGCTTATAGCATCTTTTCCAACTAAGGTAGTAGCTTAGCTAGTAATAATAATAATAATATTGGAAAAATCCCTGCCTAGCTATTTGCCGTACTGGGGTTCGAGTCCCGCTCAAGGTCGATGGTTACTTGTAGTTTCTGCAACCTCACCATTCTTGTGAGTGAAGAATAGGGGATTTTGGGGAGCCTGTAGGTCTGCCTACTGAGTCATCAGCAGCCATTGCCAGGTCCTCCCTGATCCTAGCTTGGAGGGAAAGGGGGCTTGGGCGCTGATCGTGTGCATGAAATATTTTCTTTCAATTGTTCATTACGTCACTTGTGGTTTATATATTTCCTTATTTCCTTTCCTCACTGGGCTATTTTTCCAACTAGGGTTGTAGCCTGGCAAGTAATAATATGTGGTCAATCTTTGAGGCCTTGTCCTCTTAACCAGGGCAATGTCACTGTCCCTTGCCTCTGCCATTCATGAGTGGCCTTTAAACTAGATATTTTATTAATCTCAATGTAAGATCAAAGTTTATTTCGAAAATATTTCTGGAGAGGAAGATTTTATTTAGAAAATATTTCTGGTGAAGGTTTTAGTTCGAAAATATTTTTGGAGACGATTTTATTTCGAAAATATTTCGGGAGAGGAAAATTTTATTTCGAAAATAATTCTGAAGAGGAAGATTTTAACACGAAAATATTTCTGTTGAGGAAGATTTAATTTCGAAAGTATTTCTGAGGAAGATTTTATTTAAGAAAAGATTTCTGAAGAGGAAGATTTTCTTTCGAAAATATTTCTGGTGAGGAAGATTTTAGTACGAAAATATTTCTGGAGAAGATTTTATATCGAAAATATTTCTGGAGAGGAAGGTTTAATTTCGAAAATATTTCTGGGGAAGATTTTATTCAAAGAAATATTTCTGAAGAGGAAGATTTAATTTGGAAAATATTTCTGAAGAAGATTTTATTTGGAAAATATTTCTGAAGAAGATTTTATTTGGAAAATATTTCTGAAGATTTTATTTGGAAAATATTTCTGAAGAAGATTTTATTTGGAAAATATTTCTGGAGAGGAAGATTTAATTTGGAAAATATTTCTGAAGAAGATTTTATTTGGAAAATATTTCTGATGAAGATTTTATTTCGAAAATATTTCTGAGGAAGATTTTATTTAAGAAAATATTTCTGAAGAGGAAGATATTAGTACGAAAATATTTCTGGAGAGGAAGATTTTATTTCGAAAATATTTCAGGAGAGGAAGATTTTATTTCGAAAGTATTTCTGGAGAGGAAGATTTTATTTCGAAAGTATTTCTGGAGAGGAAGATTTTATTTCGAAAATATTTCAGGAGAGGAAGATTTTATTTCGAAAATTTTTCTGGGGAAGATTTTATTTAAAAAAATATTTCTGAAGAGGAAGATTTTAGTACGAAAATATTTCTGGAGAGGAAGATTTTATTTCGAAAATATTTCTGGAGAGGACAATTTTAATTCGAAAATATTTCTGGGGAAGATTCTATTTCGAAAATATTTCTGGAGATGATCATTTTATTTCGAAAAAAAAAAATTTCTGTTCTCCGGTCATCTGTGGCTTCATTCGCCTCCTACTTTTTTGCAAGATCCTGGTCCACATCCTGATGGGTTAAAGGAACTGAGATGGAGATGAGAGTAGGGGAGAGGGGGGGAGGGGCAGGGGAGAGTAGGGCTTGTTTAAATGCCTACCTGACCCCCCCCTCCATACTTTCATTCCTGAGCAGAAGCACCAGACACATCGTTTAGCTTGTTGGCGAAA
>NC_090769.1:21950714-21960714 GCF_036898095.1 Palaemon carinicauda
GTGTTTTGCTCTTAACTCAGTTGTGTTTTGCTCTTAAACTCCATTGTGTTTTGCTCTTAACTACTTTGTGTTTTGCTCTTAACTCAGTTGTGTTTTGCTCTTATCTCCATTGTGTTTTGCTCTTAACTCCGTTGTGTTTTGCTCTTATCTCCGTTGTGTTTTGCTCTTAACTCAGTTGTGTTTTGCTCTTAACTCCATTGTGTTTTGCTCTTAACTCCATTGTGTTTTGCTCTTAACTCCGTTGTGTTTTGCTCTTAACTCCTTTGTGTTTTGCTCTTAACCCCATTGTGTTTTGTTCTTAACTCCATTGTGTTTTGCTCTTAACTCCGTTATGTTTTGTTCTTAACTCCATTGTGTTTTGCTCTTAACTCCATTGTGTTTTGCTCTTAACTCCAATGTGTTTTGCTCTTAACTCCGCTATGTTTTGTTCTTAACTCCATTGTGTTTTGCTCTTAACTCCATTGTGTTTTGTTCTTAACTCAGTTGTGTTTTGCTCTTAACTCCATAGTGTTTTGCTCTTAACTCAGTTGTGTTTTGCTCTTAACTCCGTTGTGTTTTGCTCTTAACTCCATTGTGTACTTGCACTTAGATGTAGTTTCTTCAAAATCTAGTAGATTTGTCCTTGGGTCATACCCCACATGTTCACCAAGTGTCGTTGAAATTGGTTTTGTAGTTTTTGCGCAATATTTTAAATACAAAATTAAGTAACAGAATATTTGCCATTTACTTAATATTTGGGTTATTTTCAAAGTACTGCTGCGTATACGTACTTTGATGTACTGTATCCAAAATGTTACAGAATCACGCTTTGGTCCTGCCCAATATGACTACCAAGTTTGGTCAAAATCGGTACAGTAGTTTTTGTGTAAAGTTGCTCACAAATAAAATAGACAACTAGAACATATCAAAACGTCCATGACTGGTGAACTCCAGACTAGGGTTCGAGTCCCGCTCAAACTTGTTGGTTTCTTTGGTCGGTGCAACCTCACCGTCCTTTTGAGCAAATGATGGGGTTTTTGGGAGCCTACAGGTCTATCTGCTGACTCATCAGCAGCCATTACCTGGCCCTCCTTGGTCCTACCTTGGGTGGGGAGGGGACTTGGTTACTAATTTTGGGGAGCCTATAGGTCTATCTGCTGACTCATCAGCAGCCATTACCTGGCCCTTTTTGGTCCTAGCTTGGGTGGAGAGGGGACTTGGTTACTAATTTTGGGGAGCCTATAGGTCTATCTGCTGACTCATCAGCAGCCATTACCTGGCCCTTTTTGGTCCTAGCTTGGGTGGAGAGGGGCCTTGGTTACTGATCATATGTATATAATGGTCAGTCACTAGGGCAATGTCACTGTCTCTTGCCCCTGCCATTCATGAGTGGCCTTTAAGCCATTAAACCTTTAAAAGCGATTCTTCAGTGTCATGGGGGAAAGGAGGAGGGGGTTGATATCTCCGGGGGAAGGGGAGGAGGGGGTTGATATCCCCGGGGGAAGGGGAGGAGGGGGTTGATATCCCCGGGGGAAGGGGAGGAGGGGGTTGATATCCCCGGGGGAAGGGGAGGAGGGGGTTGATATCCCCGGGGGAAGGGGAGGAGGGGGTTGATATCCCCGGGGGAAGGGGTGGGGGGTTATGCCCCCCCCCCAGCCAATAAAAGATTTCGGATTGAAAGATCGCGTACTTTATTATGTCTCGCTAGGTCACCTCCATTTCGGGGAATTCCCTAGGATTTTCAACCTCATTTTGTAGGGGTAAAGGGACTTAAGGGCTTTGATCTTTCGCGGTCGATAGAGTGATAAGACTCTCTCTCTCTCTCTCTCTCTCTCTCTCTCTCTCTCTCAATCTGATAGCTTATTTCAAAGTACACATTTCCTATTAAACTATTTTGCAAATGAAGGTCGCATTATTGTTATCTAGGGTAACACACTCTCTCTCTCTCTCTCTCTCTCTCTCTCTCTGTAGTGGCACAAGTCGTTTCCCTTTCTTTAAAAAAAATGGAAAGTCTAGACTCTTGAAAGCGAATTACTCTTTGATATGAGAGTAAAGTTGGATTGATTCATATTCAATACAAATAAATATTTTGAGTAGTAAAAGAACTTCGTGACAAAAAAAATTGTATTAGAATAAGATTATTATTTTGTTTTTTTTCATTTTTGCAAAACACAGAGGATTCAGCAGTAAAGATTTTTGTAATATATACAGATTTAAATATTAAAAGATTTACTTGACTGTATTGAGGTACGATTTTGTAATATCTTTGCTGAACACATGAGAGTAATTATTATTATTATTATTATTATTATTATTATTATTATTATTATCTAAACTAGAACCCTAATTGGAAAAGCAGATGCTATAAGCCCAAGGACTCAAACAGGGAAAAATAGCCCAGTGAGGAAAGAAAAAAAAGGAAATAAATAAACACCAAAAGAAATATTAAACGATTAAAACAAAACATTTTGTAATATGAAACGTGAGGAATCATCAATAAAGAATTATGTCAGATAACTTAATCGTATGAGAGACAGACAGAGGGAAGGAGAGAGGGGGATCCGGGGTAATCCGGGTGTACCGTGGTATACCGGGGATGCGCCGGGGTATACCGGGGTGAACCGGGGTATACACCGTGTTCAGTTGCGCATCATTCAATATTCGTGAATATCTCCATGGCTTTCCAATCACGCTCGGTTCCACGATGCGTGCTGATGCCCGCTTAAATCACAGGTCATTTTCTAGAGGACCGGAAATCCTTGGGCTTAAAATAACGTTTTTTTAAAAGGAAAAAGTGGTATTGTATTGTGCAATAGATTACGTGGATGTGTTTCCCTCCGTTTTCAAAGGTTTGGCACGAGGAGATTTTGTCTGTTTCTGAATGTATTCTTGCCAAGTTTCTTGGGCAGGATGTGTAGTACAGTTGGCTTCATTAATTCCGTTTTCAAAGGTTTGCCACGAGGAGATTTTGTCTGTTTCTGAATGTATTTTTGCCAAGTTTCTTGGGAAGGATGTGTAGTACAGTTGGCTTCATTAATTCCGTTTTCAAAGGTTTGCCACGAGGAGAGATTTTTGTCTATGTTTCTGAATGTAGTTTTGCCAAGTTTCTTGGGGAGGATGTGTAGTACAGTTGGCGTCATTAATTCCGGTATTTCATGAGAAATATTTTTTTCCATACAGAATTCGTACGTATCTGTATCATTCATATGTTCCTGAAAGAGATGTTTTCTTCGATATGTATTTAGAGTTTTAGTTTTAATTACTACTACTACTACCACTACTACTACTACTACTACTACTGCTGATGTTATTACTACTATTACCACTACTAACTATTGCTGTTGCTGCTGCTGCTTTTTCAAATGAGAATAGTTGATATGCTTTTCTTCATTTTGTATGCCTTGAGAGTTCTAGTTTTACTACTACTACTACTACTACTACTACTACTACTACTACTACTTGCCAAGATTCTTGGGCAGGATGTGTTGTACAGTTGTCTTCATAAATTCCAGTACACTTCATGCTGCTTTTTCAAATGAAAATAGTTGTTATGCTTTTCTTCATTTTGTATGCCTTGAGATTGCTGCTACTACTACTACTACTACTACTACTACTACTTTTTACAATAATAATAGTTGATATATTTTTATTAATTTTTATGTATCAAGATTTATATTTTTTCACTACTACTACTACTACTACTACTACTACTACTACTACTACTACTACTTTTTACAATAATAATAGTTGATATATTTGTATTAATTCTGTATGTATTAAGATTTATATTTTTTCACTACTACTACTACTACTACTACTACTTTTTACAATAATAATAGTTGATATATTTTTATTAATTTTGTATGTATCAAGATTTATATTTTTTATTATTACAACTACCGCTGCTTTTTAGCAATAAAATCACTCATAAATCAACATCTTCTAATTGCATGAAATGAAAAAAAAAAAATGTGAATCATTACCGTCATACAGAAACAATTTTTTGATAATCATTTCGGAAATAATTGCCATCACTTATTCGGTATCTATCCGAGAGTCAGTTTGTGGTTTATACTGTGCCAGCAATTTCCGTTCATGGTCATAATATTTTACTCTGTGTATAACGGGAAAACTTTTGATTTGGGATTATAGTTTTGGAGATGTATTCTTCCATATATAATTAATAGCAAGTGTCTTTATTATATATACTATACTATATATATATATATATATATATTTATATATATGCATATATATGTATATATATATTTTATATATATATATATATATATACATATATTATATATATATGTATATATATATAATATATAATATAAAGTTGTCTCTTTTGTTAAAACTCTTAAATCTTGATATATTATGTGTGGAACTATATATTAATATTTTCAAAAACCTTTTTCATTCCTTTAGAAATAAAGAACATATTTTATTAATACAGAGCAAAACCTTCGATATATATATATATATATATATACATATATGTATATATATATAATATATATATATATATATATATATATCCTGTCACGCTTAGGGAAGAGGGAGTAGTCAATAACCAGGTGAAAGGTACACTCGGAAACTACAGACTTCCACAAATAGTCGAACTTGCGCGGTTGTAGTTAGGGCAGGGGGTGGGGTAGGAAGGATTGAATCTGTTTGTTTGTGTGTATGTGTGTCTGTGCGGTTTCTATTTAAATATTTAGACGCCATTTTGACGGGCTGCGTAAACCTATTTTAAAGATTTGATCAGTTATCTGTTTAATGGTATTTTTAGTTTGCTGTACCTTTCTTTGTATTTGCGTTTATTCTATTTTTCATTTATCTAATTTATTAATATTTTCTAATAGATTAGATGATCTTATAAGTTGCTCACATGTCAGTCTGAATTTATTTTTATTTTAGTAAAGTAATAAGACTTTAGGTTTTTTTATATCTATATACGTATCTATACATATATATATATATATATATAAAATATACACATATATATATATATATAAATATACATATATATATATATATATATAAATAAATATACACACACTATATATATATTCATATATATATATATTATATATATATGTATATATATATAAAAGCATGCTGTGGCTACATGAAAAAATGACGGCCTTTAGTTTCTACAACACAAAATGGTGTGTTGAATATCCAATTTTTTTTTTTCATGTTTTTAAATTTTCACTATCAAATGTATGTCATTGCTTCGGGTTACCGTGGAAACCGCATTGAACTGAAAATGTAAAATCCAGACCTTGAGACGCCCTTGAAATCATAGAAAGAAAATTACTGACACCAGTAGATTTCATTATTTTTTTTTCCCATTATTTTTTTCAAGAAATTGATTTCTTATGATGTTTATTTGATAGTTTATACATTTATATAACTATCACAATTACTGTTACTGCTGTTTTCAGTATTATTGTTATTGCAACTTCAAAAGTTCAAACTTGCAGCTAATGTTTTTATAAATCTCTTTATAGTTTATATATGAAAGATCTATTTTAATGTTGTTACTGTTCTTAAAATTTTATATTAATTGCTCAATACTTTTCTTGTAATTTATTTATTTATTTCCTTTCCTCACTGGGCTACTTTCCCTGTTTATAGCATCCTGCTATAAACAGGGTTATAGCCTACCTAGTAATAAAAATATAATTATAAGGGAAAAAAAATAACGCAATAAATCTACGATATTTCATTACACGTTTCAGCTCTCGTTTTAACCATTTGTATCTTTTATTTTTTATATTTTTGTTATTTTTTTTTCAGTATTTTAAGTGAGATTGAATAGAATATTCTTATAGTTTTGATTTCGTATCAATTTAATTATTCGTAATTTATTTTCATATTTTAGACGATACTTTAATAAAACAAATGTTGAATATAGCCATTCAGATACTATACTATATATATATATATATATATATGTATGTATGTTATATATATATATATATGTAACATATATATGTATATGTATGTATGTATATATATATATATATATGTTATATACATACATATGTATGTGAGTATATTCTTTTGAATCTTCCTAAGAGAAGGTATGTTTGACGGTAAGAAATGTATTTTATTTCTACATTAATAACATATTATGTATTAGGCTATGAATGACTTGATGGGAGAAAATAGTGAAACAAAGAAGGGTTTTTATACTTATCAATTTTTTTTTTATTTATTTTTTACAATATATATAAAAGTAGTAAGCGTCAACGGGGTACGCAGTAAATAACCATAACTCATTATTATTATTATGATTATTATTATTATTATTATTATTATTACTATCCAAGCTACAACCCTAGTTAGAAAAGAAAGATGCTATAAGCCAGGGGCTCCAACAGGGAAAAATAGCCAGTGAGGAAAGGAAATAAGGGAAATAAATAATGAGGAGAACAAATTAACAAGAAATCATTCTAAAAAAAGTAACAACATCAAAACAGACATGTCCTATATAAACTATTAACAACATCAAAAACAAATATGTCATAAATAACTCAAAAGTATTTTTTAGTATTTTATCTTAATAATTCACGGCACAGATCAGAGAGAGAAGAGATTAGGAAAACTCAAGTGTGTTTATAAGCAGCTTAAACAGTCTTCAGTACTCGGAAACAAAAAGAAAATACTGCATGGAAAAGGTAAGTCTGCTTTTAGGAAAGCTGGTGCCGTCCATTATAGACTAAAAGTACTTGCGTCCCATGTGGTGTAGTTCTCTCTCTCTCTCTCTCTCTCTCTCTCTCTCTCTCTCGTTACTCTGTTCAGGGAACATTCATTCTCTTTACTGTGTTCAGGGAACATTCATTCTCTTTCTCTTTTCAGAGAACGTATTTCTCTCTCTCTCTCTCTCTCTCTCTCTCTCTCTCTCTCTCCTTACTCTGTTCAGGGAACATTTATTCTTTTCCTCTCTTTAGGGAACATTCTTGCTCTTTCTCTTTTCAGAGAACGTATTTCTCTCTTTCTATTTTCAGAGAACGTATTTTTTTTCCCTCTCTCTCTCTCTCTCTCTCTCTCTCTCTCTCTCTTTACTCTGTTCAGGGAACATTCATTCTCTTTCTCTTATCAGAGAACGTATTTCTCTCTCTTTCTCTTTCTCTTTTCAGAGAACGTATTTCTCTCTCTCTCTCTCTCTCTCTCTCTCTCTCCTCTCTCTGTTCAAGGATCATTCATGCTCTCTTTCTCTTGTCAGGAAACGTATTCTCTCTCTCTCTCTCTCTCTCTCTCTCTCCCTCTCTCTCTCTCTCATCTGTTCAGGGAACATTAAATCTCTTTCTCTTATCAGGAAACGTTTCTCTCTCTCTCTCTCTCTCTCTCTCTCTCTCTCTCTCTCTGTTCAGGGATCATTCATGCTCTCTTCCTCTTGTCAGGAAACGTATTCTCTCTCTCTCTCTCTCTCTCTCTCTCTCTCTCTCTCTCTCTCCAGTGTGTGTCCATTTCATTAATCATAAAACTAACGATACAAATAAACAAATAAGTAAAACAAATCTTTTAACTAAGAAACACAGGATTCCAAAGGGAAGACTTGTCCAGGACAAATGTCTGACATCCTAATGGCGTCCATTTACGGATCCCCACCTTGTCTATATTAAGGGCGCGCCATCAGTCTGGCTGATGTCATGGGGCGGGGGGGGGGGGGTAGACAGGGGGGAAGGGGGGGGGGGTTAGGAGGAGGGGAAAGGTGGGGGGGGATTATCTTGGAGGAGGACTTGAACACTTGGTATTCACCAGTCGAGTTTGGATTTGCATTGCATAAAAATAGTTTTGTTTTATTTGTTTTTTATATCATTAATTCTTTGTGTGTGGTTTTCTTTTAATTATATTGATTCTTGTGTTTTTTTTTACCTTTATATATTTAATTTATTAGATTTCTTAATCTGGTTTATTTTTAGATTATTAAATAATTTTTTTTGTCTCACCAGAGGAGTTTGGATTTGCATTGAAAAAAAAATAGTTTATTTTTCTTATTATTATATCAATTTTTTTTTTATGTATTTTTTTTCCATTATTTATTTTAATTATTTTGTGCATTTTTCATTAGGTGTTTAATTTATTAGAATTTTTAATCTAACTTATTTTGAGAATATTACACCCTTTTGTTTCGTTTTTTTTTAATCGTTCCATTTTTTTTCTTCCTCACCAGAGGAGTTTGGATCTGCATTGCAAAAATAGTTATATTTCCCTATTTTTTTTACTTATATTTATTTTTAGATATTAAACTGTTTTGTATCGTTTTTTCTGTTATTCTATTTCATTTTTCTCCTTCCGTCAAAAGGGAGACAGTAAGATTTTAAGACAAGTCTTTGTCAACAAAACATATCGAGTTTTATTTTTTGTATTAAAATGGGTGAAATATTGATTAATTGACTCAAACTAAATATTTAACTTACCCAAAGGCTGTGCTACCCCACTGGAAACATCCCTGTATCGCAATCTGCTGGACGGGAGTTCGAGCCCCCCGCTTAAGCTCGAAAGTTTCTAGTAGTGTCTGCAACCTTACCATCCTTGTGATCGATGGATGGACCAGGCAATGGCTGCTGATCTCTTAGCAGGTAGACATATAGGTTCCCCAAGGCCCCCATCATTATCTCACAAGGATGGTGAGGTTGCAGACACTACAAGAAACTGTCGAGCTTGAGCGGTACTCGAACACCGTTACCATTAAGCCACCACAACTCTGTACTTAAACCATACTATTTAAAGGCTTAATGGTCGCTCTTGAATGGCAGAGGCAAGGGACAGTGACATTGCTCTAGCAAGCTGGACAATGTCCTAGAGACTGACCATATTACATATGACCAGCGCCCAAGCCCCCTCCTCCACCCAAGCTAGGACCAAGGAGGGCCAGTCAATCGCTACTGATGACTCAGCAGGTAAACCTATAGGCTCCCCCAAACCCCCATCCATAGCTCACAAGGATGGTGGGGTTGCTGGCAGACACTAAAGGAACTAACGAGTTTGAGCGGACTCGAACTCCTGTCTGGCGATCACCAGTCATAGGCGTTATTATTATTATTATTATTATTATTATTACTACTACTACTTGCTAATCTAGAACCCCTAGTTGGAAAAGCAGGATGCTATAAG
Organism: Palaemon carinicauda; assembly: GCF_036898095.1. Taxonomy (NCBI): domain Eukaryota; kingdom Metazoa; phylum Arthropoda; class Malacostraca; order Decapoda; family Palaemonidae; genus Palaemon; species Palaemon carinicauda. The sequence goes on from NC_090769.1 coordinate 21,959,826, forward strand.
CTCAGGGGCTCCAACAGGAAAAATAGCCCAGTGAGGAAACAAGGAAAAATTAAATATCTTAAGAACAGTGACATTAAAATATTTCCTAAATAAACTATAAAAACTTTAACAAACTAGAGGAAGAGAAATAAGATAGAATAGTGTGCCCGAGTGTACCCTCAAGCAAGAGAACTGTAACCGAAGACTGTGGAAGACCATGGCACAGAGGGTATGGCACTGACCAGGCCTAGAGAACAATGGTTTGATTTTGGAGTGTCAAATATTATTACCAATAGTAATGAAAATATTAATATTAATGTCAGATGGCACCTTTAAGACAGTGGAAGACCATGGTACAAGGGCTATGGTACTACCCAAAATTAGAGAACAATGGTTTGATTTTGGAGTGTCAAATATTATTACTAACAGAAATGAAAATAGTAATATTAATGACTGATGGTACCTTTTAAGACAGTGGAAGACCATGGTACAAGGGCTATGGTACTACCCAAAATTAGAGAACAATGGTTGGATTTTGGGAGTGTCAAATATTATGTACTAACAGTAAACAAAATATTAATATTAATGACTGATGGTACCTTTAAGACAGTGGAAGACCATGGTACAAAGGCTATGATACTACCCTAAAATTAGAGAACAGTGGTTTGATTTAGTGTCAAATATTACCAACACTAATGAAAATAATATTAATGACAGATGCACAATTAAATGACTTTAATACTGACTTTCCCTTTAAATATTAATATTAATGTCAGGTGGCACCTTCAAGACAGTGGAAGACCATGACACAATGGCTATGGTACTACCCAAAATTAGAGAACAATGGTTTGATTTTAGTGTCAAATATTACCAAACACTAATAAAAATAATATTAATGACAGATGGCACC
>NC_090769.1:21965054-21967554 GCF_036898095.1 Palaemon carinicauda
CTATATGAAATATCTGTTTTCATGTTAATGTTTTTAATATATTGTATTAATTGTTAATTATTTCTCATATCGTTTATTTACTTTCTTTACTCCCTTTCCTTACTGGGGTGTTTTTCCCTGTTGGAGTCCTTGGGCTTATAGCCTCCTGCTTTTCCAACTAGGGCTGTAGCTTAGCTAATAATAATAATATAATAATAATAAGACTTTTTGGGGGAGGATATTGTGAGAATGTTTCGCCTTCTGTTAGAATAAGGTTAAATAATCTAACATCCTTGTGTGAGAATTAACTCTTAATCCCCGTTATTTTATCTAGTATGTGTTCTCTCTCTCTCTCTCTCTCTCTCTCTCTCTCTCACTCTCTCTCTCATTGTTGTTATTATTGCTGTTGATTGATTAACCATTCCTGTTTATCTGTTCCATAAATAATACTTTGTTGTAATATATATATTATATATATATATATAGTATACTAATATATGATAAATTTTTGCACAGTTTAAACGTGTTTTTCATATTTCAAATAAGCCGGTCTGATACTATAGTCTTTGAGTGATTTCGCCTGGGGCTCTGATCCCGAGGTCGTTAAGAGAATCCAGACTTTAATGTATTAATACATATGGCTTATCTGAAATACCGGTATATATATATATATATATATATACATATACTGTATATATATATATATATATATATATGGCCAGCCAGGCACTTGCTCCCTATTATATAGAGGATGTATTATTCATGTGTCTGTGTCTGTCTGTATCCATCTTGGAACTTAGATATATCAACCAGAAAATCATTTCTCAAATCCCGAGGCATTTTTACCCACACGTATTTTCTCCCCCATGGCATTGGTTCAAGTACCTCCCTGTTCCCGTACTTTATTTCCTGGAGGGGTCACCTTACCACATTTCCTCCATCATGGTGTTTTCCTGGTTTCGCTTTCTAAGTTTCCCTTTCCTTTCGAATGTCATTGAGCCCAACATTCCTTTGGTCTGTCTTGTGAGATTTGATATTCCGTTTATGATTGTCTTGTGAATATAATTTCCTATTATTATTATTATTATTTTTTGTTGTTATTATTATTATTATTATTAATTATTATTATTATTATTATATTATTATTATTACTAGCCAAGCTACCACCCTAGTTGGAAAAAGCAAGATGCTATAAGTCCAAGGGCTCCAATAGGGAAAAATAGCTCAGTGAGGAAAGGAAATAAGGAAATAAATAAATAATGAGAATAAATTAACGATAAATCATTCTACAAAATTAACAATGTATGCGTAGTGTAAAAATTAAAAGGCTGCTCATGAATGGCAGAGGTAAGGGACAGTGACGGTGTTTAGCTGGCAGGATAATGCCCTAGACTGACTATATATACTGACTAAGCCCCCTTCTGCATCCAAGCTAGGACCAGGAAGGGCCAGGAAATGGTTGCTGATGACTCAGCAAGTAGAGACTGAACATATATACATATGATCAGCCCCCCAACCAAGCCCTCTTTTTACCCAAGCTAGGACCAGGGAGGGCCAGGCAATGGCTGCAGATGACTCGCAGGTACAGACTGAACAGATATACATATGATAAGCCCCCAAGCCCTCTCTACCCAAGCTAGGACCAGGGAGGGCCTGGCAATGGCTGCTGATGACTCAGCAAATAGATCTAGGCTCCCCAAAACCCCCCGGATTCCTATCTTACAAGGATGGTGAGGTTGCAGACACTACAAGAACTATCGAGCCTGAGCGTGGCTTGAACACCAGTCCAGCGATCGCCAGTCAGGGACATTTTTCAATAGGTTGTATGACTCTTAAAGGGAGTTTTCTTTGGAGTCGCCAGTCTTAAAGAGTAATCTAGTATTGAAAAAAGTCGCCAATTGTGAAAGATAAGTTATTGGTTAAAATATAAATGAATAAATAGTGATATGTTGCATTTTTATATGCATTATTTCATTATGTAAGGGAATTTATGTAATGATACTTCTGGATTGAATAATTTACACACACACACACACACACACATATACTGTATATATATATATATATATATCTGTATACATATATATGTTTGTGGATATGTATATATTTGTATGTATATATATATATATATATATATTACACACACATATATATATGTATATATATACATATATATGTATATATATTTGTGTATATGTATATATTTGTATGTATGTATATCTATATATATAAATTGCACAAACACATATATATATATATATATATGTATATATATATAATCTTTATACATATATATGGCGAGAGAAAGGCACATAGAGAGATAAGGGCTGTAAATTATCCATTGCTGGAAAATCTAATGAAGAAATGATTGTTTCCAGCCAAACGTTCCAGGTAAAGCGGGATCTAATAGTAAAGGACATGAGAAGGTTGTACATGGAATGCCGGATGCATCCTATCTTGGTATTCCAGGAATCCGCTAGTTTCTCTCTCTCTCTCTCTCTCTCTCTCTCTCCTTCAGTGT
>NC_090769.1:21975054-22000064 GCF_036898095.1 Palaemon carinicauda
TTACAGTAAGTCATCTCTGTTTTCTTCGTCTACCGAGGTCGACACTAATACTATCTTTACTCCTATTTGCTAACTGACCCCCTCCTTCACCATTCAAGAGTGTGATCCTTCTTCCTCCTCCTCCTTCTTCTCCTCCTCCTTCTTCTTCTTCTTCTTCTCTAAATTACAGTAAGTCATCTCTGTTTTCTTCGTCTACCGAGGTCGACACTAATACTATCTTTACTCCTATTTGCTAACTGACCCCCTCCTTCACCATTCAAGAGTGGGATCCTTCTTCCTCCTCCTCCTTCTTCTCCTCCTCCTTCTTCTTCTTCTTCTTCTCTAAATTACAGTAAGTCATCTCTGTTTTCTTCGTCTACCGAGGTCGACACTAATACTATCTTTACTCCTATTTGCTAACTGACCCCCTCCTTCACCATTCAAGAGTGGGATCCTTCATCCTCCTCCTCCTCCTCCCCCTCCTCCTCTAAATTACAGTAAGTCATCTCTGTTTTCTTCGTCTACCGAGGTCGACACTAATACTATCTTTACTCCTATTTGCTAACTGACCCCCTCCTTCACCATTCAAGAGTGGGATCCTTCTTCCTCCTCCTCCTTCTTCTCCTCCTCCTTCTTCTTCTTCTTCTTCTCTAAATTACAGTAAGTCATCTCTGTTTTCTTCGTCTACCGAGGTCGACACTAATACTATCTTTACTCCTATTTGCTAACTGACCCCCTCCTTCACCATTCAAGAGTGGGATCCTTCATCCTCCTCCTCCTCCTCCCCCTCCTCCTCTAAATTACAGTAAGTCATCTCTGTTTTCTTCGTCTACCGAGGTCGACACTAATACTATCTTTACTCCTATTTGCTAACTGACCCCCTCCTTCACCATTCAAGAGTGGGATCCTTCTTCCTCCTCCTCCTTCTTCTCCTCCTCCTTCTTCTTCTTCTTCTTCTCTAAATTACAGTAAGTCATCTCTGTTTTCTTCGTCTACCGAGGTCGACACTAATACTATCTTTACTCCTATTTGCTAACTGACCCCCCTCCTTCACCATTCAAGAGTGTGATCCTTCTTCCTCCTCCTCCTTCTTCTCCTCCTCCTTCTTCTTCTTCTTCTTCTCTAAATTACAGTAAGTCATCTCTGTTTTCTTCGTCTACCGAGGTCGACACTAATACTATCTTTACCTCCTATTTGCTAACTGACCCCCTCCTTCACCATTCAAGAGTGGGATCCTTCATCCTCCTCCTCCTCCTCCCCCTCCTCCTCTAATTACAGTAAGTCATCTCTGTTTTCTTCGTCTACCGAGGTCGACACTAATACTATCTTTACTCCTATTTGCTAACTGACCCCCTCCTTCACCATTCAAGAGTGGGATCCTTCATCCTCCTCCTCCTCCTCCCCCTCCTCCTCTAAATTACAGTAAGTCATCTCTGTTTTCTTCGTCTACCGAGGTCGACACTAATACTATCTTTACTCCTATTTGCTAACTGACCCCCTCCTTCACCATTCAAGAGTGGGATCCTTCTTCCTCCTCCTCCTTCTTCTCCTCCTCCTTCTTCTTCTCTTCTTCTCTAAATTACAGTAAGTCATCTCTGTTTTCTTCGTCTACCGAGGTCGACACTAATACTATCTTTACTCCTATTTGCTAACTGACCCCCTCCTTCACCATTCAAGAGTGGGATCCTTCATCCTCCTCCTCCTCCTCCCCCTCCTCCTCTAAATTACAGTAAGTCATCTCTGTTTTCTTCGTCTACCGAGGTCGACACTAATACTATCTTTACTCCTATTTGCTAACTGACCCCCTCCTTCACCATTCAAGAGTGGATCCTTCATCCTCCTCCTCCTCCTCCCCCTCCTCCTCTAAATTACAGTAAGTCATCTCTGTTTTCTTCGTCTACCGAGGTCGACACTAATACTATCTTTACTCCTATTTGCTAACTGACCCCCTCCTTCACCATTCAAGAGTGGGATCCTTCTTCCTCCTCCTCCTTCTTCTCCTCCTCCTTCTTCTTCTTCTTCTTGCTCTGAAATTACAGTAAGTCATCTCTGTTTTCTTCGTCTACCGAGGTCGACACTAATACTATCTTTACTCCTATTTGCTAACTGACCCCCTCCTTCACCATTCAAGAGTGGGATCCTTCATCCTCCTCCTCCTCCTCCCCCTCCTCCTCTAAATTACAGTAAGTCATCTCTGTTTTCTTCGTCTACCGAGGTCGACACTAATACTATCTTTACTCCTATTTGCTAACTGACCCCCTCCTTCACCATTCAAGAGTGGGATCCTTCATCCTCCTCCTCCTCCTCCCCCTCCTCCTCTAAATTACAGTAAGTCATCTCTGTTTTCTTCGTCTACCGAGGTCGACACTAATACTATCTTTACTCCTATTTGCTAACTGACCCCCTCCTTCACCATTCAAGAGTGGGATCCTTCTTCCTCCTCCTCCTTCTTCTCCTCCTCCTTCTTCTTCTTCTTCTTCTCTAAATTACAGTAAGTCATCTCTGTTTTCTTCGTCTACCGAGGTCGACACTAATACTATCTTTACTCCTATTTGCTAACTGACCCCCTCCTTCACCATTCAAGAGTGTGATCCTTCTTCCTCCTCCTCCTTCTTCTCCTCCTCCTTCTTCTTCTTCTTCTTCTCTAAATTACAGTAAGTCATCTCTGTTTTCTTCGTCTACCGAGGTCGACACTAATACTATCTTTACTCCTATTTGCTAACTGACCCCCTCCTTCACCATTCAAGAGTGGGATCCTTCTTCCTCCTCCTCCTTCTTCTCCTCCTCCTTCTTCTTCTTCTTCTTCTCTAAATTACAGTAAGTCATCTCTGTTTTCTTCGTCTACCGAGGTCGACACTAATACTATCTTTACTCCTATTTGCTAACTGACCCCCTCCTTCACCATTCAAGAGTGGGATCCTTCATCCTCCTCCTCCTCCTCCCCCTCCTCCTCTAAATTACAGTAAGTCATCTCTGTTTTCTTCGTCTACCGAGGTCGACACTAATACTATCTTTACTCCTATTTGCTAACTGACCCCCTCCTTCACCATTCAAGAGTGTGATCCTTCTTCCTCCTCCTCCTTCTTCTCCTCCTCCTTCTTCTTCTTCTTCTTCTCTAAATTACAGTAAGTCATCTCTGTTTTCTTCGTCTACCGAGGTCGACACTAATACTATCTTTACTCCTATTTGCTAACTGACCCCCTCCTTCACCATTCAAGAGTGTGATCCTTCTTCCTCCTCCTCCTTCTTCTCCTCCTCCTTCTTCTTCTTCTTCTTCTCTAAATTACAGTAAGTCATCTCTGTTTTCTTCGTCTACCGAGGTCGACACTAATACTATCTTTACTCCTATTTGCTAACTGACCCCCTCCTTCACCATTCAAGAGTGGGATCCTTCTTCCTCCTCCTCCTTCTTCTCCTCCTCCTTCTTCTTCTTCTTCTTCTCTAAATTACAGTAAGTCATCTCTGTTTTCTTCGTCTACCGAGGTCGACACTAATACTATCTTTACTCCTATTTGCTAACTGACCCCCTCCTTCACCATTCAAGAGTGGGATCCTTCATCCTCCTCCTCCTCCTCCCCCCTCCTCCTCTAAATTACAGTAAGTCATCTCTGTTTTCTTCGTCTACCAAGGTCGACACTAATACTATCTTTACTCCTATTTGCTAACTGACCCCCTCCTTCACCATTCAAGAGTGTGATCCTTCTTCCTCCTCCTCCTTCTTCTCCTCCTCCTTCTTCTTCTTCTTCTTCTCTAAATTACAGTAAGTCATCTCTGTTTTCTTCGTCTACCGAGGTCGACACTAATACTATCTTTACTCCTATTTGCTAACTGACCCCCTCCTTCACCATTCAAGAGTGGGATCCTTCTTCCTCCTCCTCCTTCTTCTCCTCCTCCTTCTTCTTCTTCTTCTTCTCTAAATTACAGTAAGTCATCTCTGTTTTCTTCGTCTACCGAGGTCGACACTAATACTATCTTTACTCCTATTTGCTAACTGACCCCCTCCTTCACCATTCAAGAGTGGGATCCTTCTTCCTCCTCCTCCTTCTTCTCCTCCTCCTTCTTCTTCTTCTTCTTCTCTAAATTACAGTAAGTCATCTCTGTTTTCTTCGTCTACCGAGGTCGACACTAATACTATCTTTACTCCTATTTGCTAACTGACCCCCTCCTTCACCATTCAAGAGTGTGATCCTTCTTCCTCCTCCTCCTTCTTCTCCTCCTCCTTCTTCTTCTTCTTCTTCTCTAAATTACAGTAAGTCATCTCTGTTTTCTTCGTCAACCGAGGTCCTCACCAATACTATCTTTACTCCTATTTGCTAACTGACCCCCTCCTTCACCATTCAAGAGTGTGATCCTTCTTCCTCCTCCTCCTTCTTCTCCTCCTCCTTCTTCTTCTTCTTCTTCTCTAAATTACAGTAAGTCATCTCTGTTTTCTTCGTCTACCGAGGTCCTCACCAATACTATCTTTACTCCTATTTGCTAACTGACCCCCTCCTTCACCATTCAAGAGTGTGATCCTTCTTCCTCCTCCTCCTTCTTCTCCTCCTCCTTCTTCTTCTTCTTCTTCTTCTCTAAATTACAGTAAGTCATCTCTGTTTTCTTCGTCTACCGAGGTCCTCACCAATACTATCTTTACTCCTATTTGCTAACTGACCCCCTCCTTCACCATTCAAGAGTGTGATCCTTCTTCCTCCTCCTCCTTCTTCTCCTCCTCCTTCTTCTTCTTCTTCTTCTTCTCTAAATTACAGTAAGTCATCTCTGTTTTCTTCGTCAACCGAGGTCCTCACCAATACTATCTTTACTCCTATTTGCTAACTGACCCCCTCCTTCACCATTCAAGAGTGTGATCCTTCTTCCTCCTCCTCCTTCTTCTCCTCCTCCTTCTTCTTCTTCTTCTTCTTCTCTAAATTACAGTAAGTCATCTCTGTTTTCTTCGTCAACCGAGGTCCTCACCAATACTATCTTTACTCCTATTTGCTAACTGACCCCCTCCTTCACCATTCAAGAGTGTGATCCTTCTTCCTCCTCCTCCTTCTTCTCCTCCTCCTTCTTCTTCTTCTTCTTCTCTAAATTACAGTAAGTCATCTCTGTTTTCTTCGTCAACCGAGGTCCTCACCAATACTATCTTTACTCCTATTTGCTAACTGACCCCCTCCTTCACCATTCAAGAGTGGGATCCTTCATCCTCCTCCTCCTCCTCCCCCTCCTCCTCTAAATTACAGTAAGTCATCTCTGTTTTCTTCGTCTACCGAGGTCGACACTAATACTATCTTTACTCCTATTTGCTAACTGACCCCCTCCTTCACCATTCAAGAGTGTGATCCTTCTTCCTCCTCCTCCTTCTTCTCCTCCTCCTTCTTCTTCTTCTTCTTCTCTAAATTACAGTAAGTCATCTCTGTTTTCTTCGTCTACCGAGGTCGACACTAATACTATCTTTACTCCTATTTGCTAACTGACCCCCTCCTTCACCATTCAAGAGTGGGATCCTTCATCCTCCTCCTCCTCCTCCCCCTCCTCCTCTAAATTACAGTAAGTCATCTCTGTTTTCTTCGTCTACCGAGGTCCTCACCAATACTATCTTTACTCCTATTTGCTAACTGACCCCCTCCTTCACCATTCAAGAGTGTGATCCTTCTTCCTCCTCCTCCTTCTTCTCCTCCTCCTTCTTCTTCTTCTTCTTCTCTAAATTACAGTAAGTCATCTCTGTTTTCTTCGTCTACCGAGGTCCTCACCAATACTATCTTTACTCCTATTTGCTAACTGACCCCCTCCTTCACCATTCAAGAGTGTGATCCTTCTTCCTCCTCCTCCTTCTTCTCCTCCTCCTTCTTCTTCTTCTTCTTCTTCTCTAAATTACAGTAAGTCATCTCTGTTTTCTTCGTCTACCGAGGTCCTCACCAATACTATCTTTACTCCTATTTGCTAACTGACCCCCTCCTTCACCATTCAAGAGTGTGATCCTTCTTCCTCCTCCTCCTTCTTCTCCTCCTCCTTCTTCTTCTTCTTCTTCTCTAAATTACAGTAAGTCATCTCTGTTTTCTTCGTCTACCGAGGTCCTCACCAATACTATCTTTACTCCTATTTGCTAACTGACCCCCTCCTTCACCATTCAAGAGTGTGATCCTTCTTCCTCCTCCTCCTTCTTCTCCTCCTCCTTCTTCTTCTTCTTCTTCTCTAAATTACAGTAAGTCATCTCTGTTTTCTTCGTCTACCGAGGTCCTCACCAATACTATCTTTACTCCTATTTGCTAACTGACCCCCTCCTTCACCATTCAAGAGTGTGATCCTTCTTCCTCCTCCTCCTTCTTCTCCTCCTCCTTCTTCTTCTTCTTCTTCTCTAAATTACAGTAAGTCATCTCTGTTTTCTTCGTCTACCGAGGTCCTCACCAATACTATCTTTACTCCTATTTGCTAACTGACCCCCCTCCTTCACCATTCAAGAGTGTGATCCTTCTTCCTCCTCCTCCTTCTTCTCCTCCTCCTTCCTTCTCTTCTTCTTCTCTAAATTACAGTAAGTCATCTCTGTTTTCTTCGTCTACCGAGGTCCTCACCAATACTATCTTTACTCCTATTTGCTAACTGACCCCCTCCTTCACCATTCAAGAGTGTGATCCTTCTTCCTCCTCCTCCTTCCTTCTCCTCCTCCTTCTTCTTCTTCTTCTTCTCTAAATTACAGTAAGTCATCTCTGTTTTCTTCGTCTACCGAGGTCCTCACCAATACTATCTTTACTCCTATTTGCTAACTGACCCCCTCCTTCACCATTCAAGAGTGTGATCCTTCATCCTCCTCCTCCTCCTCCTCCTCCTCCTCCAAATTACAGCAAGTCGTCTCTGCTTTCTTCGTCTATCAAGGTCGACACCAATACTATCTTTACTCCTGTTTGCTAACTGACCCCCTCCTTCACCATTCAAGAGTGTGATCCTTCTTCCTCCTCCTGCTCCTCCTCCTCCTCCTACCTCACGCCGAGAGAAAACAGTTCCTTCGTGCACCTTTTCTCAGCGGGGCGCCTTGCTGTCACACTAATGAGACTCAATTAGTGGTCTTGTCCTTTGTCTCACGACGATGTGTGGCGGCTAGACCTGATTAACTCGTTTTAAACGACTCGTTGTAAGATTAGTATACCAATTTCTAGAGAAATTCAATTTCCATTTTTTTTTGCGTCTTTCAAATTGTGTTTACTTTTTCATCTTTGAAAGAAATTATTGATGAATATTTCGATTATTAAATAATTGTTACATTTTTTGCTTTTGTGCAAGAGAATTGAGTACAGTATTCGTAATGAATATAATTTAGAATATTCTCTATTGAGCTTTTTTCCATGTTGGAGCCCTTGGGCTTATAGCATCTTGTTTTTCCAACTAGGGTTGTAGCTTAGATAAGCTAAAACCTTTGTTGTAAAAGTAGGTTGTTATAACTTCAAGGGCTCCATTAATTTGGTTAACCAGACATTGTGATTAATTTAATTGTCTAGACATTCTAATAAATTTGATTGACCAGACATTCTAATTCATTTGATTGGCCAGACATTCTAATTAAATTGATTGACCAGACATACTAATCAATTTGACCAGATATTCTAATTCATTTGATTGATCAGTCATTCTAATTAATTTGATTGACCAGACATTCTAATCAATTTGACCAGACATTCTAATACATTTCATTGACCAGACATGCTAATACATTTCATTGACCAGACATGCTAATTAATTTGACCAGACATTCTAAATCATTTGATTAACCAGACATTCTAATTAATTTGATTAACCAGACATACTAATTCACTTGATTGACCAGACATTCTAATCAATTTGACCAGACATTCTAATACATTTCATTGACCAGACATACTAATTCACTTGATTAACCAGACATACTAATTCACTTGATTGACCAGACATTCTAATCAATTTGACCAGACATTCTAATACATTTCATTGACCAGACATACTAATTCACTTGATTGACCAGACATTCTAATACATTTCATTGACCAGACATTCTAATCAATTTGACCAGACATTATAATTCATTTGACCAGACATTCTAATCAATTTAACCAGACATTATAATCAATTTGACCAGACATTCTAATTCATTTGACCAGACATTCTAATTCATTTGATTAACCAGACATTTTAATAAATTTGACCAGACATTCTAATTTGTTTGATTAACCAGACATGATAATACATTTAATTGACCAGACATTCTAATTCATTTGATTGTCCAGACATACTAATCAACCGATAATATCTGGCGTCACAATTAACTAGGTGAATGAGAAAGATCCCACCTCGTGTCAAGATATCATGACTTGGGTCCAACATATCATGACCTTCGTTGCCTTCAGTTTCATTTCTGCGATGGAGGGTGTTTTTTGTGGCCATTTTCGTGACTGGAAATTGTGCGCATGTGTCCGATGCCAACCTTGGAATTTTTGGCATTTCACGCCCTTTTTATTTTTGCCCCGTGATCGCCTCTAGAAGATTTGATGGAGTCCTTTTTTTTTTTTGGCGATTTGTGCTGTGGGATTTTCTTCAAGGGCGTAGATCTCCGGGAGAAGGAGAGAACTACTTGTGTTTCGTGATGAATATATTCTGTCAATGGACTGTTTCAGACGTTTGATTATTATTATTATTATTATTATTATTATTATTGTTTTTATTATTATTATTGTTATTATTATTATTATTATTATTTTTATTATTATTATTGTTGTTGTTGTTGTTGTTGTTATTATTATAATTATTATTGTTGTTGTTGTTGTTGTTATTATTATTATAATTATTATTGTTGTTATTATTATTATCATTATTATTATTATTACTATTATTATTATTACTAGCTAAGCTACAACCCTAGTTGCAAAAGCAGGCTACAATAAGCCCAAAGTCTCCAACAGTGAAAAATAGCCCAGTGAAGAAAGGAAATAAGGAAATTGATAAACTACAAGAGAAGTAACAAGCAACTAATATATTTTAAGAACAGTAACAACATTAAATTAGATCGTTCATATATAACCTATACAAACTTCAGTAAAAACCCAGTGGAAGAGGAATAACAACAACAACAACAACAACAACTGGAAGCAGGTGCCTTTCAGAGAAGTTTTATCTCTATGAAGATTCTTACGATATGGTTTAAAAATATTATCTTTTATATAACACCATAGATCCATCACCGTCTCCCATACAAAGATCCTTTTCTCGCCATCGTGTTTATTTTGGCACCTCCTTCCAGACGCCCGTTTTATGACTTGCGATGGCCTCTTGGCTCCTCTTATCTGGAACATCGTAAAAAAAAAAAAAAAAAAAAAAAATTGCAGTTCAAAGGTTTAAAGGCCGCCCATGAATGGTAGAGGCAAGGGGCAGTGACATCATTGCCCTATCAGGCAAGATAATGGCCTAGAGACTGACCATATATACATTTTGATCAGCGCCTAAGTCCCCTCTCCGCCCAAGCTAGGACCTAGGAGGGCCAGGCAGTGGTTGCTGATGACTCAGCAGGTAGACCTATAAGCTCACAAGAATGGCGAGGTTGCACCGACAAAAGAAACTAATGAGTTTGACTGGGACTCGAACCACATTCTGGTTTTCACCTGTCAGGGACGTTACCACATCGGCCACTACAACCCTAAGTGAAAAGAACGCCCCCCTCCCCCCTCTCAGGTAATGGCTCCTCCTTGTCTTTTCTTCTCCCTTAATTTTTTTCCTTTCTCTCTTAATTTTCTTTTCTTCTCTTATTATGCACATCCTGGATAATGGCGTTCGTAAGACGTGTTCGTCAGACGTGCGTGTCTGATGGCGTTTTGGTCTGCTGATTTACTGGGCGCTGGGGGCTTGATCCCTCCTCTCCCACACCCCACACCCCACAGCTCATATCCCACACCCCACATACGCCTGTTTCCCACATTTGTTTTCCTCCTTGCTGTTGTTCAAGAGATATATTGCTTATTTATAGATTGCATTATCAAGTTGAATGTGTTTGTGTGAGTTATCGTTCACATTTACACAAATACCCCCCCTCATACACACATTTATATATATATATATATATATATGTATGTATGTATGTATATGTATATTTATGTGTATATGTATGTATATATATATATGTATGTATGTATGTATGTATATGTATATTTATGTGTATATATATATATATATATATGTGTGTGTGTGTGTGTTTATGTGTGTATATATATATATATATATGTGTGTGTGTGTGTGTGTGTGTGTTTATTGATTTCATTTTGGGTCAAATACTTTATAAATGGATGTAGCAGTCATCGTTGGCTGCTTTTTCATGGGCACTTCCTATTATTGGAAAAGATATATGTTAATCATAAATATAATGTTTGTTTCTTCAACTGTTAATATTTCATATTCAGCAAAAACTAAATCCAGTTGTAGTGATTTTCAATATGTCTTAGTATATCGAAGACGTGTTTCCAATTTTTAATTTTAATATACGTTGTAAAAATGATCTGTTCCTGTTATTCACTGTAATTTGTATGGTGAGTAAACTGAACTTTGTGATTAATTACTGAAATTTAATTATGATTTGTTTAAATTGTGATAAGCCTTTCTCTAATAAGATTCTTTTTTTATCTTAGAAGAAATATCTATGATAAAGCCCATGTCTTTTTTTTCTTATTAATATCTCTATTCCTTATTTGCTGTCTTAATTCCTTACTAATCTCTCTCTCTCTCTCTCTCTCTCTCTCTCTCTCTCTCTCTCTGGAAAGAATAGGCCAGCATATTGGGTGTATGTGTAGGAAAAGGGGAAATGAGCCGTAACCAAAGATGGAAGCAGAATTTCTCAGAATGAAATAGTTAAATTTGATTAATCAGATGAACTAAGGAAACAAAAAAATTATCTAATCAGGAATATTATAAAACTTCTGATTCTTATCTCATATAATTCTGAAACCAGTATTTTGTTGCCATAAATAAACCCACAACAGTTTTATTTGTCATATGAATCACCCACAGTGCCTCATTTGTCACATGATTCACCCACAGTGCTTCATTTTTCACAGATTCACAGACACTGCTTCATTTGTCTGATTCACCCACAGTGCTTCATTTGTTTGATTCACCCACAGTGCTTCATTTGTCTGATTCACACACAGTGCTTCATTTTTCACGTGATTCACCCACAGTGCTTAATTTGTCTGATTCACCCACAGTGCTTCATTTTTCACAGATTCACCCACAGTGCTTCATTTGTCACATGATTCACCCACAGTGCTTCATTTTTCACATGATTTACACACACTGCTTCATTTATCACGTGATTCACACACAGTGCTTCATTTTTCACATGATTCACCCACAGTGCTTCATTTTTCACATGATTCACCCACAGTGCTTCATTTATCACATGATTCACCCACAGTGCTTCATTTTTTCACGTGATTCACCCACAGTGCTTCATTTTTCACATGATTCACCCACAGTGCCTCATTTGTCCCATGATTCACCCACAGTGCCTCATTTGTCCCATGATTCACCCACAGTGCCTCATTTGTCCCATGATTCACCCACAGTGCCTCATTTGTCCCATGATTCACCCACAGTGCTTCATTTTTCACAAGATTCACCCACAGTGCTTCATTTTTCACATGATTCACCCACAGTGCTTCATTTTTCACATGATTCACCTACAGTGCTTCATTTATCACATGATTCACCCAGTGCCTCATTTGTCACATGATTCACAGACACTGCTTCATTTGTCACGTTCACTCGTCAGTTTGAATTCTGTGATCGAAGTCCCTCTCATTGAATTATGCAAATTAAATTGTAGAAGTTATAAATTACAAGTAATGAAGGAGTAAATATCTCGTAAGTAAACAAGTAAACAAAGGCTTACTCTTTCCCTTTGCTCTTGAGTACGGTTCACCTGCTCAAGGCGGTCGCTGATTTTAGTACACCGCCATAAAATGATTCTCTCTCTCTCTCTCTCTCTCTCTCTCTCTCTCTCTCTCATTCGATCTATATATTGTATTTAAACAAATCGGATAGCTATATTGCTGTGAATTTTCTTTTGAGAAACCAGTATTACTATTTTCAACGGTACTCTCTCTCTCTCTCTCTCTCTCTCTCTCTCTCTCTTGTATTTAAACAAATCGGTCAGTAATATTGCAGTAAAGGAAGTTTTCTTGTGAGAAACCAAAATTGATAATTGCAATGGTATTTTTTTTCTCTCTCTCTCTCTCTCTCTCTCTCTCTCTCTCTCTATTGTATTTAAACAAATCGGTCAGTAATATTGCAGTAAAGGAAGTTTTGTTGTGAGAAACCAAAATTGATAATTGCAATGGTATTCTCTCTCTCTCTCTCTCTCTCTCTCTCTCTCTCTCTCTATTGTATTTAAACAAATCGGTCAGTAATATTGCAGTAAAGGAAGTTTTCTTGTGAGAAACCAAAATTGATAATTGCAATGGTATTCTCTCTCTCTCTCTCTCTCTCTCTCTCTCTCTCTATCGATTTATATACTGTATTTAAACAAATCGGTCAGTAATATTGCAGTAAAGGAAGTTTTCTTGTGAGAAACCAAAATTGATAATTGCAATGGTATTCTCTCTCTCTCTCTCTCTCTCTCTCTCTCTCTCTCTATTGTATTTAAACAAATCGGTCAGTAATATTGCAGTAAAGGAAGTTTTCTTGTGAGAAACCAAAATTGATAATTGCAATGGTATTCTCTCTCTCTCTCTCTCTCTCTCTCTCTCTCTTATATATTCAAACAATTGGGTCAGTAACACTGCATTAAAATTGTCTTGTGAGAAACCAAAATTACTAATGGCAACGGTACTCTCTCTCTCTCTCTCTCTCTCTCTCTCTCTCTCTCTCTCGTATTCAATCAAATGGGTCAGTAATACTGCATTAAAATTGTCTTGTGAGAAACCAAAATTAATTTTTGCAACGGTACTCTCTCTCTCTCTCTCTCTCTCTCTCTCTCTCTCTTTCGTGAGATTAGGTTAGAATATGAGGGCTCCCGGGGGCAGAAGATTGCCCGGGTCATCCATCGGGGGAGGGGGGGGGGGGGGGTAAGATCAAAGAGTTGAAACCTCACTTTTAAGATGGAAATCAACGGCTCACCTTTGAAAGTGAAATTTTAGGAGCTTTTATTTATTTGTTTGTTTGCTGGAATGGAGATAAAGGCATATTGTTTACATATTGCCTTGGTTTATGAGGACATGCTAAGATCATCTGTTTCTTTGTTTACGTAGATATTTGGTTGTTTGATTTCATATTTTCGTAGATAGAATAAAAATCATTTCGTTTGTAGGAATTGTATTTATCTAGTTTTTTTATGAGAGAGAGAGAGAGAGAGAGAGAGAGAGAGAGAGAGAGAAAGCCCTCACTGAAGATGGGTAGAAAAATTATTTCATTTTCAGGAATTATATTCATATAAATTTTCATGAAATGAGAGAGAGAGAGAGAGAGAGAGAGAGAGAGAGAGAGCCCTCACTGAAGATGGGTAGTTGTTTAACCCATAAGAAAGAGGTCAGAGGTGATTAACATTTAGTGAAATGGGTTTTATCCAAAGGTCACAGATATTCTCTCACGAGCCCACGTATTGCATGCACAGATTTATATATATATATATATATATGTGTGTGTGTGTGTGTGTATATATATATTTATATATATATATATATATATAATATATATATATATATACTTAATAATTGGTAAAGACTTGCAGAATCAACTGTATTAGATTAACATTTCTTGTTTATTTTAATATTTCTTATTTTCAGAAGTAGACATTTGAACGAAAATATGAAAGTAATTTCCTCACTATTATTATTATTATTATTATTATTATTATTATTATTATTATTATTATTATTATTACTAGCAAAGCTCCAACCCTAGTTGGAAAAGCAAGATGCTATAAGCCCAAGGGCTCCAACAGGGCAAAATAGTAGTTGATATACAATGTTAGCTAAGCTTATGACCACGATAAAGGTGTAACAGCCTAGTGCAAGCTCTCTCTCTCTCTCTCTCTCTCTCTCTCTCACACACACACATAAGCATGACATATCCCATTTCTTCTGTAAAAGTGAAATCAATTAGCTAATATATTGAATCTCTCTCTCTCTCTCTCTCTCTCTCTCTCTCTCAGTACTCACGAACTTGGCCTTGAGATATCTTAGAGATCAGTACTGGGTCAACTTGCACTCTTACATTTGGAGTTTTCATATTCCATTTTTCAAATGTGATGGTACAAGATAATGAGAAGTTGGACTTATTGTTATTTAAGAAAACGGTGGTTTTATTCTTAACGTTTTTATATTAATTATTTTTATGAATATTTCAGGGGTTTTTTCTCACTTTTTAAAATACTTATTTATGTCTTCATAGATAATTATTATAATTATTATTATTATTATTATTGTTATTATTATTATTATTATTATTATTATTATTATTATTAATATCTTTATTATTATTATTATTATTATTATGATTATCATTATTATTATTATTATCATTATTATTATTATTATTATTATTATTATTATTATTATTATTATTATTTCATTGAAGCTTTCGGGTATCATTCCTTAACCCATGAAGTAAAAGGAAGAAAAAGTCTTGTCTTTGGCTGAACGTCCTACAATTTCATATTTATTATTATTATTATTATTATTATTATTATTATTATTATTATTATTATTATCCTTATTATTATTGTCATTATTATCATTGTTATTATTATTTTTATCATTATTATCACTATTACTATTATCATCATCATTATTATTATTATTATTATTATTATTTTTATCATTATTATCACTATTATTATTATTATTATTATTATTATTATTATTATTATTATTATTATTATAAAGGAAAGGAAACTATTAAGACCAATATTTAAGAGAAATGTCTACTGTATATTTGGAGATAATGTTCAGGCTTGACAGAAAATTGACGTTCAGGAAATTGGAAGATTTTTATTGCTAATAGAAAGAATAAATAGAAATCTAACACCAATGTGCTATCGGGTAGATAAGGGGTTGCAAAGCATTAACTATAGTCCATTTCTTTTAGCGATGCACATTTGCACCGACTCGCAGCGGTGCCCGTTTAGCTCGGAAAAGTTTCCGGATCGTTGATTGGTTGAACAAAAGTTTCCGGATCGCTGATTGGTTGAACAAGATAATTCTAACCAATCAGCGATCCGGAAACTTTTCCGAGCTAAAAGGGCACCGCCGCGAGTCGATGCAAATATGCATCGCTAAAAGAAATGGACTATAGATGGGGCACTCAGTAGAGAGCATGCCTTCGCTACGCCAAGCTGTCTTATTTTGCTTTTAACTCCACTGCGTACTACACTCAATTTTTTTCAATGAGGCGCATTTGCACTGACTCGCAGCGGTGTCCTTTTAGCTCGGAAAAGTTACCTAATCGCTGATTGGTTACAGTCATGTTGTCCAACCAATCAGCGATCAGGAAACTTTTTCGAGCTAAAAGGGCACCCCTGCGAGTCGGTGCAAATCTGCCTCACTAAAAAGAATTGACTATTGTAATACGATGTGTTTTCTTTATAATCTAATGGATTTGCCCTTGGTACGTACCTCACTTGTTGATCAAGTTTTGCTGAAATTGGTTCAGTAGTTTTTAGGTAATGTTCTCAAAAAAAAAAAAAAAAAAAAAATTCCACCTGCTACAATGGAAGTAAGAAGGGATTCTCTCTCTCTCTCTCTCTCTCTCTCTCTCTCTCTCTCTCTCTCTCCAACTTTGTAGCAAACTTTCTTTAAAAAAAAGAAAAAATTTGCCATTTACTTGACATTGCGATTATTTTCAGAGTACTGCTGCGTACTTGTACTTTGATGTACTGTATCCAAAATGGTACAGATTCATCCTTGGGTCATACCCAACATGACTACCAAGTTTGGTCAAAATCGGTACCGTAGTTTTTGTGGAAAGTCGCTCACAAACAAATAAAGTAAAAAATAGACAACAATTTTTTACGTAGAGAGGTGGTGGTCTGTCGGGTGGTACCTGGTTGTCCTGACACGGAACTGCTTTGCGAGGCAGTGCCAGATGATAAAATGTGAAAATTGTATTTATGTACTGTAATTCATCTGTACTGTCTTCAGATTTCACCTTATAAATTCCATCATCTAATAGTTCATCGGGGCTTTCTTCAGAATTTACCTTGTAAATTATACCTAATAATTCACCAGTACTTTCTTCAGATTTTACCTTATAAATTTCCCCATTATATACTAATTCTTCAGAATTTACCTTATAACTAATAATTCATCACTACTTTCTTCAGAATTAACCTTATAAATTCCCCCATCATCTAATAGTTCATCACTGCTTTCTTCAGAATTTACATTATAAAATCCCCCATTATATACTAATTCTTGAGAATATACCTTATAACTAATAATTCACCAGTACTTTCTTCAGAATTAACCTTATAAATAAATTCTACCATTATCTACTAATTCTTCAGAATTTACCTTTTTACTAATAATTCATCACTACTTTCTTCAGAATTTACCTTGTAGATTCCCACATTATATACTAATTCCTCAGAATTTACCTTATAACTAATAATTCACCAGTACTTTCTTCAGAATTAACCTTATAAATTCCCCTATTTTCTACTGGTTCTTCAGAATTAACCCTATAAATTTCCCCATCTTCTACTGGTTCTTCAGAATTTACCTTATAAATAAATTCCACCATTATCTACTGGTTCTTCAGAATTAACCTTATAAATTCCCCCTTTTTCTACTGGTTCTTCAGAATTAACCTTATAAAATCCCCCATTTTCTACTGGTTCTTCAGAATTAACCTTATAAATTCCCCCATTTTCTACTGGTTCTTCAGAATTAACCTGATAAATTCCACCATCATCTACTGGTTCTTCAGAATTTACCTTATAAATAAATTCCACCATTATCTACTGGTTCTTCAGAATTAATCTTATAAATTCCCCCATTTTCTACTGGTTCTTCAGAATTAACCTTATAAATTCCCCCATTTTCTACTGGTTCTTCAGAATTAACCTTATAAATTCCCCCATTTTCTACTGGTTCTTCAGAATTTACCTCATTACTAATAATTCATCACTACTTTCTTCAGAATTAACCTTATAAATAAATTCCACCATCACCTAATCACCCTGTAAAAACCGCAAGATGAGAGATTCCACTTTGTTCGCCTCGCACCATCCATTGTAAATTCTCCCGAATATTTCTTTGGCTTTTTATTCCATCTCAGAATTCCCCCGAAGCATTGCAAGGGGGCTTCCGTCCTTCAGTTCGTTTCATAAGACCCTTGGCTTTATCTCCTCCCCATTTGGAGTCCAATCTTCTCGATCAAGATAGAAGAGAAACCTTTACTCAGCTCTGATGCAAGGGAATGGGGCTTCCATTCTTCACCGTTATTATTGTAAAGAGAATTGCTGGATGTTGCTCCTCCTCCTCCATCTCCTCCTCCTCCTCCTCCTCCTCCCCCCCAACTCCTCATCCTCCATCTCCTCCTCCTCCTCCTGGAGGGATTGTTTCAAACTACCTTGGCTTCTGCAGACGCAATAGCAGTTGAACATTGCAAGCTATTTGGCTTGTCAGGCTATTTCTCATTTTGGGGTTGTTTTTGCGTATAGCAATACTTTCCACCATTCTTGTACGCATAGAAATGTACATTGCTCGCACAAAATTGAAGTCGGTCGCGTATGTTCGCGCGAATACACACTCATACAATATACTGTATATATATATATATATATATATATATATATATATGTATATATATATATATATATATATATATATATATACATATATATATATATATATATATATATATATGTATATATATATATATATATATATATATGTATATATATACATATATATATGTATATATATATATATATATATATATATATATATATATATATATATATATATATATATATATACATGCTAGTGTATGCGACCCGTCAAAAATGACGGCTAAATATTCAGATATATATACGCACACGCATATTCCCTCTCACCATGGTATGACTACTATTATATGCGTATGTCTATGTCTATGTACACACTTTATTATATGCGTATGTCTATGTTTATGTACATACTTTCTTTTTAAAGTAAATAAGCTTCCCTTACTTGTAGTAAATATAAATGCTTATTAATTTCAATGAAAAAATAGATTAATGATTCATGCAACTTTCCCTGTCAAATCTCACAATTCTTCCCTCCATTCTGATTTCCTTTCAAAAGATTCGTCTGCGATTCAAGACGTCACAAAAAGATGTTAATCTCGAGGACGAAGACGGAAGAGGATTTCTTGAATAGAAAAACATTTGTCTTCCAATTCTTTTTTTCTTCATTTTCTCTATTCCGTTTTTTCTTTATTCTGTCATTTCATTTGTCTTCCTTGACACGTTGAAATCTTGAGGACGAAGACGGAAGAGGATTTCTTGAATAGAATAACATTTGTCTTCCAATTCTTTTTCTTCATTTTCTCTATTCCGTTTTTTTCTTTATTCTGTCATTTCATTTGTCTTCCTTGACACGTTGAAATCTTGAGGACGAAGACGGAAGAGGATTTCTTGAATAGAATAACATTTGTCTTTCAATTCTTTTTCTTCATTTTCTCCATTCCGTTTTTTCTTTATTCTGTCATTTCATTTGTCTTCCTTGACACGTTGAAATCTTGAGGACGAAGACGGAAGAGGATTTCTTGAATAGAATAACATTTGTCTTCCAATTAATTTTCTTCATTTTCTCTATTCCGTTTTTTCTTTATTCTGTCATTTCATTTGTCTTCCTTGACACGTTGAAATCTTGAGGACGAAGACGGAAGAGGATTTCTTGAATAGAATAACATTTGTCTTCCAATTCTTTTTCTTCATTTTCTCCATTCCGTTTTTTCTTTATTCTGTCATTTCATTTGTCTTCCTTGACACGTTGAAATCTTGAGGACGAAGACGGAAGAGGATTTCTTGAATAGAATAACATTTGTCTTTCAATTCTTTTTCTTCATTTTCTCCATTCCGTTTTTTCTTTATTCTGTCATTTCATTTGTCTTCCTTGACACGTTGAAATCTTGAGGACGAAGACGGAAGAGGATTTCTTGAATAGAATAACATTTGTCTTCCAATTCTTTTTTTCTTCATTTTCTCTTTTCCGTTTTTTTCTTTATTCTGTCATTTCATTTGTCTTCCTTGACACGTTGAAATCTTGAGGACGAAGACGGAAGAGGATTTCTTGAATAGAATAACATTTGTCTTCCAATTCTTTTTTTCTTCATTTTCTCTATTCCGTTTTTTCTTTATTCTGTCATTTCATTTGTCTTCCTTGACACGTTGAAATCTTGAGGACGAAGACGGAAGAGGATTTCTTGAATAGAATAACATTTGTCTTCCAATACTCTTTTTCTTCATTTTCTCTATTCCGTTTTTTCTTTATTCTGTCATTTCATTTGTCTTCCTTGACACGTTGAAATCTTGAGGACGAAGACGGAAGAGGATTTCTTGAATAGAATAACATTTGTCTTCCAATTCTTTTTCTTCATTTTCTCTATTCCGTTTTTTTCTTTATTCTGTCATTTCATTTGTCTTCCTTGACACGTTGAAATCTTGAGGACGAAGACGGAAGAGGATTTCTTGAATAGAATAACATTTGTCTTCCAATTCTTTTTTCCTTCATTTTCTCTATTCCGTTTTTTCTTTATCTGTCATTTCATTTGTCTTCCTTGACACGTTGAAATCTTGAGGACGAAGACGGAAGAGGATTTCTTGAATAGAATAACATTTGTCTTCCAATTCAACATTTGTCTTCCAATTCTTTTTTTCTTCATTTTCTCCATTCCGTTTTTTCTTTATTCTGTCATTTCATTTGTCTTCCTTGACACGTTGAAATCTTGAGGACGAAGACGGAAGAGGATTCCTTGAATAGAATAACATTTTTCCAATTCTTTTTTTCTTCATTTTCTCTATTCCATTTTTTCTTTATTCTGTCATTTCATTTGTCTTCCTTGACACGTTGAAATCTTGAGGACGAAGACGGAAGAGGATTTCTTGAATAGAATAACATTTGTCTTCCAATTCTTTTTCTTCATTTTCTCTATTCCGTTTTTTCTTTATTCTGTCATTTCATTTGTCTTCCTTGACACGTTGAAATCTTGAGGACGAAGACGGAAGAGGATTTCTTGAATCTAAAAACGTTTGTCTTCCAATTCTTTTTCTTCATTTTCTCTATTCCGTTTTTTCTTTATTCTGTCATTTCATTTGTCTTCCTTGACACGTTGAAATCTTGAGGACGAAGACGGAAGAGGATTTCTTGAATAGAATAACATTTGTCTTCCAATTCTTTTTTTCTTCATTTTCTCTATTCCGTTTTTTCTTTATTCTGTCATTTCATTTGTCTTCCTTGACACGTTGAAATCTTGAGGACGAAGACGGAAGAGGATTTCTTGAATAGAATAACATTTGTCTTCCAATTCTTTTTCTTCATTTTCTCTATTCCGTTTTTTCTTTATTCTGTCATTTCATTTGTCTTCCTTGACACGTTGAAATCTTGAGGACGAAGACGGAAGAGGATTTCTTGAATAGAATAACATTTGTCTTCCAATTCTTTTTCTTCATTTTCTCTATTCCGTTTTTTCTTTATTCTGTCATTTCATTTGTCTTCCTTGACACGTTGAAATCTTGAGGACGAAGACGGAAGAGGATTTCTTGAATAGAATAACATTTGTCTTCCAATTCTTTTTTTCTTCATTTTCTCTATTCCGTTTTTTTCTTTTCTGTCATTTCATTTGTCTTCCTTGACACGTTGAAATCTTGAGGACGAAGACGGAAGAGGATTTCTTGAATAGAATAACATTTGTCTTCCAATTAATTTTCTTCATTTTCTCTATTCCGTTTTTTCTTTATTCTGTCATTTCATTTGTCTTCCTTGACACGTTGAAATCTTGAGGACGAAGACGGAAGAGGATTTCTTGAATAGAATAACATTTGTCTTCCAATTCTTTTTCTTCATTTTCTCCATTCCGTTTTTTCTTTATTCTGTCATTTCATTTGTCTTCCTTGACACGTTGAAATCTTGAGGACGAAGACGGAAGAGGATTTCTTGAATAGAATAACATTTGTCTTTCAATTCTTTTTCTTCATTTTCTCCATTCCGTTTTTTCTTTATTCTGTCATTTCATTTGTCTTCCTTGACACGTTGAAATCTTGAGGACGAAGACGGAAGAGGATTTCTTGAATAGAATAACATTTGTCTTCCAATTCTTTTTTTCTTCATTTTCTCTTTTCCGTTTTTTTCTTTATTCTGTCATTTCATTTGTCTTCCTTGACACGTTGAAATCTTGAGGACGAAGACGGAAGAGGATTTCTTGAATAGAATAACATTTGTCTTCCAATTCTTTTTTTCTTCATTTTCTCTATTCCGTTTTTTCTTTATTCTGTCATTTCATTTGTCTTCCTTGACACGTTGAAATCTTGAGGACGAAGACGGAAGAGGATTTCTTGAATAGAATAACATTTGTCTTCCAATACTCTTTTTCTTCATTTTCTCTATTCCGTTTTTTCTTTATTCTGTCATTTCATTTGTCTTCCTTGACACGTTGAAATCTTGAGGACGAAGACGGAAGAGGATTTCTTGAATAGAATAACATTTGTCTTCCAATTCTTTTTCTTCATTTTCTCTATTCCGTTTTTTTCTTTATTCTGTCATTTCATTTGTCTTCCTTGACACGTTGAAATCTTGAGGACGAAGACGGAAGAGGATTTCTTGAATAGAATAACATTTGTCTTCCAATTCTTTTTTCCTTCATTTTCTCTATTCCGTTTTTTCTTTATCTGTCATTTCATTTGTCTTCCTTGACACGTTGAAATCTTGAGGACGAAGACGGAAGAGGATTTCTTGAATAGAATAACATTTGTCTTCCAATTCAACATTTGTCTTCCAATTCTTTTTTTCTTCATTTTCTCCATTCCGTTTTTTCTTTATTCTGTCATTTCATTTGTCTTCCTTGACACGTTGAAATCTTGAGGACGAAGACGGAAGAGGATTCCTTGAATAGAATAACATTTTTCCAATTCTTTTTTTCTTCATTTTCTCTATTCCATTTTTTCTTTATTCTGTCATTTCATTTGTCTTCCTTGACACGTTGAAATCTTGAGGACGAAGACGGAAGAGGATTTCTTGAATAGAATAACATTTGTCTTCCAATTCTTTTTCTTCATTTTCTCTATTCCGTTTTTTCTTTATTCTGTCATTTCATTTGTCTTCCTTGACACGTTGAAATCTTGAGGACGAAGACGGAAGAGGATTTCTTGAATCTAAAAACGTTTGTCTTCCAATTCTTTTTCTTCATTTTCTCTATTCCGTTTTTTCTTTATTCTGTCATTTCATTTGTCTTCCTTGACACGTTGAAATCTTGAGGACGAAGACGGAAGAGGATTTCTTGAATAGAATAACATTTGTCTTCCAATTCTTTTTTTCTTCATTTTCTCTATTCCGTTTTTTCTTTATTCTGTCATTTCATTTGTCTTCCTTGACACGTTGAAATCTTGAGGACGAAGACGGAAGAGGATTTCTTGAATAGAATAACATTTGTCTTCCAATTCTTTTTCTTCATTTTCTCTATTCCGTTTTTTCTTTATTCTGTCATTTCATTTGTCTTCCTTGACACGTTGAAATCTTGAGGACGAAGACGGAAGAGGATTTCTTGAATAGAATAACATTTGTCTTCCAATTCTTTTTCTTCATTTTCTCTATTCCGTTTTTTCTTTATTCTGTCATTTCATTTGTCTTCCTTGACACGTTGAAATCTTGAGGACGAAGACGGAAGAGGATTTCTTGAATAGAATAACATTTGTCTTCCAATTCTTTTTTTCTTCATTTTCTCTATTCCGTTTTTTTCTTTTCTGTCATTTCATTTGTCTTCCTTGACACGTTGAAATCTTGAGGACGAAGACGGAAGAGGATTTCTTGAATAGAATAACATTTGTCTTCCAATTCTTTTTCATTTTCTCCATTCCGTTTTTTCTTTATTCTGTCATTTCATTTGTCTTCCTTGACACGTTGAAATCTTGAGGACGAAGACGGAAGAGGATTTCTTGAATAGAATAACATTTGTCTTCCAATTCTTTTTCTTCATTTTCTCTATTCCGTTTTTTTCTTTATTCTGTCATTTCATTTGTCTTCCTTGACACGTTGAAATCTTGAGGACGACGACGGAAGAGGATTTCTTGAATAGAATAACATTTGTCTTCCAATTCATTTTCTTCATTTTCTCTATTCCGTTTTTTCTTTATTCTGTCATTTCATTTGTCTTCCTTGACACGTTGAAATCTTGAGGACGAAGACGGAAGAGGATTTCTTGAATCTAAAAACGTTTGTCTTCCAATTCTTTTTTTCTTCATTTTCTCTATTCCGTTTTTTTCTTTATTCTGTCATTTCATTTGTCTTCCTTGACACGTTGAAATCTTGAGGACGAAGACGGAAGAGGATTTCTTGAATAGAAAAACATTTGTCTTCCAATAATTTCTTCATTTTCGCTATTCCGTTTTTTCTTTATTCTGTCATTTCATTTGTCTTCCTTGACACGTTGACCTAAAAACATCATCTTCCTTTCTTCTTTCTTCTTTTTTTTTCACTTCAAACTCTTGTAAATGATGATGATGATGATGATGATGATGATGGTAATTTGGAATAACGGGTTAGGCCTAATTGCAAATTGAAATCGCTCTTAGGAACTTAAGAAACGCCGCTTAAGAGGATTGTCATTTCGCTTTTCATTCTTCTTTCAGAGAGAGAGAGAGAGAGAGAGAGAGAGAGAGAGAGAGAGAGAGAGAGAGAGAGAGAGAGAGAGAGAGAGGGGGGGGGTTATCATGTGTAATACTGTATGTTTTTTTCATTTTCAGAAAGAGAGAGGGAGAACGATTTTATATATATATTATATATATATATATATATATATATAAATATATATACTGTATATATATACAGTATATATATATATATATATATATATATATATATATATATATGTATACTGTATATATATATAGAGAGAGAGAGAGAGAGAGAGAGAGAGAGAGAGAGAGAGAGAGAGAGAGAGAGATGAATTATTTTTCTTTCTGAAATTGTTTTTTCAATTTCAGAAGAGAGAGAGAGAGAGAGAGAGAGAGAGAGAGAGAGAGAGAGAGAGAGAGAGAGAGAGAGAGAGAGAGAGAGAGAGAGAGAGAGAAGAGGAATTATTTTTATGAATTTTTTTCTCTCTGATTTATAGTGAATGTTTTATTTATACGTTACTTCCTCTGTTTATCAACCGGAACATCACGTAATTTCAAATATCAGATAATAATGGATTACTCTGAAGACGTCACGCTTGAGAGACAATGTATTTGATGTATTTGGAAATGAAAGCAATAGAAAATGGAAGATTTTTTCACTGAAAGAAAATAGGTAATGTCAGTGAAGAATTGATTATTTTTGTATTTGGAGTTTTTGATGACCAAAAATTTATTTGTATTCTTACTTTTAGCTTGGAAATGAAAAAAAAAATCTCTAGTAAAATAGAAAATGGTAGTGAAGAATTGATTATTTTTGTATTTTGGAGTTTTTGTTGAGCCAAAATATATTTGATAATTGCTATTCATTTATTTTTTATTCTTGCTTTTAGCTTGGAAATGAAAAAAAAAATTTCTCTTGAGTAAAATAGAAAATGGTTGTGAAGAATTGATTATTTTTGTATTTTGGGTTTTTGTTGAGCCAAAAATATATTTGAATAATTGCTATTCATTTATTTTTTATTCTTGCTTTTAGCTTGGAAATGAAAAAAAAATTTCTCTTGAGTAAAATAGAAAATGGTAGTGAAGAATTGATTATTTTTGTATTTTGAGTTTTTGTTGAGTCAAAATTTATTTGGATAAGTGCTAGTCATTTATTTTTTATTCTTGCTTTTAGCTTGGAAATGAAAAAAAAATTTCTCTTGAGTAAAATAGAAAATGGTGTGAAGAATTGATT
>NC_090769.1:22005564-22010564 GCF_036898095.1 Palaemon carinicauda
AATTAGGCTATATACGAATATTACATCGTCAGGAATTTCGAGGTAAAGTTTCTTTGAAAATGGAAATTTACACCATAATATATATATATATATATATATATATATATATATATATATATATATATATATACATATATATATATATATGTGTGTATATATATATATATATATATATATATATATATATATATATATATATTTACATGTATACATAATTATACTTAAATATATATATATATATATATATATATATATATATATATATATATATATATATATATATACATACTGGCACAGAAAGACCATAAACATACGCAAGTGAAAGGACATGTCTGAGACCTTTGTCCTGTAGTGGACTAGCAACAGATGATGATGATGATGATGATATATATATATATATATATATATATATATATATATATATATATATATATATATATATATATATATATATATATATATACATACATATATATATGGAGAGAAGAGGAGAGAGAGAGAGAGAGAGGTGAGAGAGGGAGAGAGAGAGAGAGAGAGAGAGAGAGAGAGAGAGAGGAGAGAGAGAGAGAGAGAGAGAGAGAATTTGTATATATATAAATAACACTTCTTCCAGTCGTGTTTTGAGACAGAAAAATAGAGAGAATATATATATAAATAACATCTACGAATCGTCTTGAGAGAGAGAGAGAGAGAGAGAGAGAGAGAGAGAGAGAGAGAGAGAGAGAGAGAGAGAGAGAGAGAGAATATATATGTATATAACACCTCGTATCGTCTTTTAAAGGGATTTTTTTTCCCATTGCGTAGGAAGCCTTACGAGGACGAATCCTAGGCGTCGTCAAGTGTGCTTATTACGTCCTTACGTCCTCTTTCCCCCAATAGGAACACGTCTTTGACGCGTTCTATCCCCTCTCAAGAAGTCCTATTGATAACGAAACCCTGGTAGATAAGAAACAAGATTTACATGGAGAAGTTGCCCATTTATTTCTCCAGCGTTGTCTATTAGCATCGTAAGTTTTTTTTCAGTCGCGTTTCACCAGACGGTTCTGGTTTGGTTACTGGTTATGGATGAACTGAACACACCCCTTTGCCTTATGCCCTATATGGTCATGTGTTGGACCTGTTGCTCGTCTACCTGAGGATAGAACGGAGTCGGCGTAGTGTAGGTTTCAAGCTGGAAATTAAAGATAAGAGATTGAGAAAAAAAAAAATCTATTTATATATTGATGTGTTTTACATTTAGAACAGGTTACCCTTTACATTTCCATGTAAATGTTTAAACAGATAGGTACGGATAAAGTCTGCGAAAAACATTGAAAAACATTTTACTTCTTTCTAGCATTGCAATGGTATAATTGTTTTTCTAAGCTATTGTGACTATTTTTGAATAGTTCAAGGGTTTCTTTTGTCGTGGGAGTGTATTGTTGAGAGGGGAATTATTTTAAGGATTTATATTTATTGTGTAGATTATATAATTTACTGTAGATGTGTATGCGCAGTATGTACAGCGTGGGATGTACGTGTGTGTGCATTATATATTTTAACTTAACAACAGTATGTTCTTATATTTGTAATACAAATATATATATATATATATATATATATATATATATATGTGTGTGTGTGTGTGTGTGGGTGTGTATATACATACATACATACATATATATATATATATATATATATATATATATATATATATATGAGAGAGAGAGAGAGAGAGGCCTTCAGACCTTTTATACGCGGTTCGTTGTGTATCACAGAGTATTCCAGAGTTCGCTGCTTGGCATAGAATCCCTTTTGATGGAGTTGTGTGAAAGACAAACACTGTGGGGAAGGCGAAATGTGTCCTGGAGAGGGATACATATTCATGTGTGGATCTTTGGAAATACTCCGCGAGTTCCTGAATATTTTGCCTGCAAGTTTTGCAAGTTTTGCACGGCGTTTATTTCTTCTGTTTGTCTTGCTCGAAATTAATCATTTCCTTGGCTGGTTTTGAGCAGTAGAGAAAAGTTATGTGGTTTTGTATAAACTCTAGAGTGAATAGACATTATTTTTCTAAGCATTTTTTCTTTTACTTGTTTTTTCTTTATCTTTTCTGCTGCTGAATTTCTGTTTTTTTTTTTTTTTTACTTTTTGTAATATTAAAAAAAAAAATATTAGTAATTTCCTCGGCTGGTTTTGAGCAGTGAAGAAAAGTTATTTGGTTTTGCATAAACTCTAAGAGTGAATTGACATTATTTTTCTAGGCATTTTTTTCTTTTGCTCTTTTTATCTTATCTTTTCTTTTACTTGTTTTTTCTTTATCTTTTCTGTTGCTGAATTTCGTTTTTTTACTCTTTTTGTAATTTGAAAAAAGATATTCAAATGTTGACCTATTTCATTTGGTCTAAACTCATTTTTATTTTCATACAACTCTTAATAAAGATCCCTTGTATTTTGCTTTTATTTTTGCTATTCGTTCTACGTGGCGATCTTCTGGACTTGGGTTCGAGACCCGCTCAAGTTCAATAGTTTCTTGTAGTGTCTGTAACCTATCCGTCCTTAGGAGCTAAGAATGGGGTGGGGGATATTTGTGGGAGCCTGTAAGTCTATCTGGTAACTCATTAGCAGCCATTGTCTGGCCCTCCCGGGTCATGGCTTAGGTGGATACGGGCCTTGGGGCTAATCATATGTATACTGTATATGGTCAGTCTCTGGGTCATTGTCCTGCTAGGGGCATTGTCACTATCCCTTGACTGCCATTCATGAGTGACCTTGTCACTATCCCTCGACTGCCATTCATGAGTGACCTTGACACTATCCCTCGACTGCCATTCATGAGTGACCTTGTCACTATCCCTCGACTGCCATTCATGAGTGACCTTGTCACTATCCTCGACTGCCATTCATGAGTGACCTTGTCACTATCCCTTGACTGCCATTCATGAGTGACCTTGTCACTATCCCTCGACTGCCATTCATGAGTGACCTTGTCACTATCCCTTGACTGCCATTCATGAGTGACCTTGTCACTATCCCTCGACTGCCATTCATGAGTGACCTTGTCACTATCCCTCGACTGCCATTCATGAGTGACCTTGTCACTATCCCTTGACTGCCATTCATGAGTGACCTTGTCACTATCCCTCGACTGCCATTCATGAGTGACCTTGACACTATCCCTCGACTGCCATTCATGAGTGACCTTGTCACTATCCCTCGACTCGCCATTCATGAGTGACCTTGTCACTATCCCTCGACTGCCATTCATGAGTGACCTTGTCACTATCCCTTGACTGCCATTCATGAGTGACCTTGTCACTATCCCTCGACTGCCATTCATGAGTGACCTTGTCACTATCCCTTGACTGCCATTCATGAGTGACCTTGTCACTATCCCTCGACTGCCATTCATGAGTGACCTTGTCACTATCCCTCGACTGCCATTCATGAGTGACCTTGACACTATCCCTCGACTGCCATTCACGAGTGACCTTGTCACTATCCCTCGACTGCCATTCATGAGTGACCTTGTCACTATCCCTCGACTGCCATCACGAGTGACCTTGTCACTATCCTTGACTGCCATTCATGAGTGACCTTGTCACTATCCCTTGACTGCCATTCATGAGTGACCTTGTCACTATCCCTCGACTGCCATTCATGAGTGACCTTGACACTATCCCTCGACTGCCATTCATGAGTGACCTTGTCATTAACCCTCGCCTGCCATTCATGAGTGACCTTGTCCCTATCCCTCGACTGCCATTCATGAGTGACCTTGTCACTATCCCTTGACTGCCATTCATGAGTGACCTTGTCCCTATCCCTCGACTGCCATTCATGAGTGACCTTGTCACTATCCCTTGACTGCCATTCATGAGTGACCTTGTCACTATCCCTCGACTGCCATTCAAGAGTGACCTTGTCACTATCCCTCGACTGCCATTTATGAGTGACCTTGTCACTATCCCTCGACTGCCATTCATGAGTGACCTTGTCACTATCCCTCGACTGCCATTCATGAGTGACCTTGTCACTATCCCTCGACTGCCATTCATGAGTGACCTTGTCACTATCCCTTGACTGTCATTCATGAGTGACCTTGTCACTATCCCTTAACTGCCATTCATGAGTGACCTTGCCACTATCCCTCGACTGCCATTCATGAGAGACCTTTAAACCTATAAACCTTTGTCTTATCATCCCATTGATACAGTCAATTCTTTTTAGCAAGGCATATTTGCACCGACTCGCAGGGGTGCCCTTTTAGCTCGGTAAAGTTTCCTGATCACTGATTGGTTGGACAAGATATTTCTAACCAATCAGATAGTAAGAAACTTTTCCGAGCTAAAATGGCACCGCTCCGAGTCGGTGCAAATACGCCTCATTAAAAAAAAATTGAGTATAGATAGCATTTCAGGTAAATTAAAAGGAAAAAATGTATTTTAGGACTTTTTACTTTTTTATGCCACTTCCGAGATAGCTCTGTTGAAAAGGAAAAATGTCTTGGGTGATGGTTCGTGAATCCTTCAAATCCTGCTCTTCAGAAGGATTCTACTTCCTATGGCCCAGATTTCACGGCTCCGCCAGGATGGAATTTTCGACGGAGTGAAATTTACAGAGGAGCTTTTAACCATTTGCATAGGCCTACACATCTCTCTCTCTCTCTCTCTCTCTCTCTCTCTATCTCTCTCTCTCTCTCTACTACTACTACTACTACTTTTCTTCTTCACCTTACTGAGAAACAATTAACAGTCACTAGATTCTCTCTCTCTCTCTCGTAACTCAAAAAATATGATTCGAAAATGTTATACATATTCTCTCTCTTCCTTTCTCTCTCTCTCTCCCCCTCTCAAAACACGATTAGAAATGTTATTCATCTATATACAAATTCTCTCTCTCTCTCTCTCTCTCTCTCTCTCTCTCTCTCTCTCTCTCTCTCTCTCTCGGGATTGGATATACATCGGAGCGTAGTCCACTTTTCTTTTCGTAGTTCTTATAAGGAAACGTAGCTCCGACAA
>NC_090769.1:22017026-22042026 GCF_036898095.1 Palaemon carinicauda
CGGACAAGGATATTTCAAACTGATGATGTCCGCGGGAATATTTCATTACTTTCAAGGATGCTTTTCTAGTCCTACACTGCAAGGAAACCCTACTCTCTATACTATTGAGAGTAGGACATTAACAGCCATTTTGTCGTTTGCATTTCAAGGCATTTAGCATTTCACACCAAATACTTATATCAACTTTTCATTACTCCTCATATAGTTTACTCATTTCCCTTGATTAACTAGGCCATTTTTCCCTGTTGGAACCCTTGGGCTTAAAGCATCCTATTTTTCCAACTAGGGTTGTAATTTAGCTAATAATAATAATAATAATAATAATAATAATATAATATCCACATTATTGAAGCACTTAGACAATAAAAAAGTCTTCAGTTTCCTTTTGAAAGCCTTAATATCTTCAGTCTTTCGGATGTTTGTTATTATTATTATTAGCTAAGCTACAACCCTAGTTAGAAAAGCGAGATGCCATAAGCCAAGGGGCCCCAACAGGGAAAATAGCCCAGTGAGGAAAGGAAACAAGAAAAAATAAAACGTACAAGTTTCCCTAATTGTATTACAATTCTATGCAGAGAAAGATAATCCTTATCACGTAACCCTATGCCAGCCACTTCAGAGAGAGAGAGAGAGAGAGAGAGAGAGAGAGAGAGAGAGAGAATAGATTTCAAGGGAAATATTGTTCGTAACATAGCAATTCTTAAGAGAGAGAGAGAGAGAGAGAGAGAGAGAGAGAGAGAGAGAGAATAGATTTTAAAGGGAAATATTGTTCGTAACATCGCAATTCTTGAGAGAGAGAGAGAGAGAGAGAGAGAGAGAGAGAATAGATTTTAAAGGGAAATATTGTTCGTAACATCGCAATTCTTGAGAGAGAGAGAGAGAGAGAGAGAGAGAGAGAGAGAGAAGCCTGACAAATCAGGAGGGCGACAGCTTATAAGCTGATGAGGATGCTGTAGAAGAAGGAGGGTCACTTACGAAACTCAAAACCCATACAACCATTCATCCTTGGCTGACAGTAAACAGATCAGTAAACAGAGGAGTCATATATAACTAATGCATGTTATGTGTGAGTTATTTTCGAAATGAGTTACTTGTCTTAGGAAGTTAACCTTGACGAAGCCTTTTGCCTAGAGTAGATTACAGGGGGTGATACATAACTAAAGTATACATAATATACTGTACACACACACACACACACACACACATATATATATATATATATACTGAGAGAGAGAGAGAGAGAGAGAGAGGGAGAGAGAGAGAGAGAGAGAGAGAGAGAGAGAATTCTGTTGGGAATACACTGGACAAATATATAAATATATATATATATATATATATATATAGACGTGTTTTTCATATTCATACAATCCATATATTATACTCCTAATATCTGGATTCTATCTACCTCGGGATCAGAGAGAGAGAGAGAGAGAGAGAGAGAGAGAGACGTATACTTCTTCTCTGTTGGGAGTAGCCTACACTGGACAAAATATTAAAGCCAAGAACTCTCAAGTCATTCTGTATTCCTTAAAGCAAAATCAGACTCAATGTCAAAGTCGTTATATTACAATCACAAAGAAAAGTCCTGATATCATCATTTAAGTATGATAAGACTGTAACACACC
The DNA here is from genome assembly GCF_036898095.1 of Palaemon carinicauda. Classification (NCBI taxonomy): domain Eukaryota; kingdom Metazoa; phylum Arthropoda; class Malacostraca; order Decapoda; family Palaemonidae; genus Palaemon; species Palaemon carinicauda. Next base: position 22,018,652 of record NC_090769.1, read on the forward strand.
AACATACATATACCATTCTTAAATCTACATTATCATATCTATAATTATCTATAGACCTTTCATAAATAAAGTAAACTAATGCAAACTTAGTTCATCATGTCCTGAGGAGATAATAATAATAATAATAATAGCTTATAGTTGTAGTTTATTTATTTCCTTATTTCCTTTCCTCGCTGAGCTATTTTTTCCCTATTGGAGGCCTTACGCTTATAGTATCCTGCTTTTCCAACTAGGGATGTAGCTTACCTAATAATAATAATAATAATAATAATAATAATAATAATAATAATAATAGAAAGAAGACTTTCCTTCGCCATGTTGGAACCAATAACCCTGAGGACATTTTCTGTTTTTTTTTCTTTTTCAATAATAAAGGAAAAGTGAAGGAGAAAAGAGGTAAAAACCTCTGGCCACAATCGGGAAGAGAAAGAAAGTGAAACTTCTCTTGTCCATTTATTACTCTTACGGCTGTAGGAATACACAAACCAACAGACTAACACACACGCAAGTGAGTCTTTCTGCGGTGGAAGTCGAGAAAGAGAAAAACTGAAAATCGGAGGTTGGGTGGAAGGGAGAGAGAGAGAGAGAGAGGGGGGGTGGGGGAGGGAGTGAAGGCTTTGTTGTTTGCTTTCCAAAGTTCATAGTTTGGTGCTTCGTTCCTTTATGGTGTTCTATTTATATAAGAATTAAGAAAATATATTTGATTACTGACGAATAATGGAATATTCGGATTTTCCTCTTTTATCGATAATGCTCGTAAATTTTTACCTTCATTACGAATTTCAAATTGTCCCAATTTTTGCTCAATACACACACACACACACACACACATATATATATATATATATATATACACAGTATATGTATATATATTATAAATATGTATATTTATACATACACACACACACACATATATATATATATACACAGTATATGTATATATATTATAAATATGTATATTTATACATACACACACACACACATATATATATATATATATATACATATATATATCTATATATATATATATATATACATATATGAATATACATATATATATGTATATATATACATACATATATATATATATATATATATACACATATATATACATATATAACTCGCAGGGAAACGTGATATATATACATATATATATACAGTATATATATATATATATATATATACATATATATACACACACATATCCACCTAACTTTTCCTTGTCATTTTTACGGCCAGCATTTACCGTTTCGCCAAGTAACTGACGGAACAGGTATACGCTGCCAGCTGGTGCTATACACAGCCGCGAGCGACGTCGTCCAGCTGCACCAACAAGCCCAGAGCAAATTACTTATGTGTATGTAATAACTGCATTCGGTTCTCATGCTACAGAAGGACTGTAATGAATAACACAAACAATCGTGAACTAATGTACACGCCGCTAACAACCCGCTGGCTAATTTCTTTCTTTTGGTTTGGCTGTGAATCAGAAGGTACTCTTCTTTTAGTGTTTAGTTCGAGACGGAAAAGCAGTACATATGAAAGCGTTTGGTTCCGTCAAAATTTCAGCAGTAATGAAGTAATTTGAAGACATCGAATAGAAGAATATAAGAACACTTGAATATATCTATACAGGAAGTACAGCAAAAGTTGCGGGAGAAAATAAGACCTAATTGCCAAGAATGCAAAAACTGTAGACTATGAGAAAGCTTTTGATTCTGTCAAAATTTCAGCAGTAATGTAAGCCAATTAAAGACAAGGAATAGATGAATCTTATGTTAGAACACTTGAATATATCTATACAGAAGTACAGCAAGAAAAGTTGCAGGAGAAAATAAGACTTCATTGCCAAGAATGCAACAACTTCTGCAGTAATGAAACCCATTTAAAGACTAATTTCTTTCTTTTGGCTTTGCTGTGACTCAGAAGGTACTCTTCTTTTAGTGTTTAGTTCGCGACGGAAAAGCAGTACATATGAAAGCCTTTGGTTCCGTCAAAATTTCAGCAGTAATGAAAGCAATTTAAAGACAAGGGATGCATGAATCTTATGTTAGAACATTTGAATATATCTATACAGGAAGTACAGCAAAAGTTGCAGGAGAAAATAAGACCTATTTGCCAAAAATGTAACAACTGTAGACTATAAGAAAGCATTTGATTCCGTCAAAATTTCAGCAGTAATGAAAGCAATTTAAAGACAAGGGATGCATGAATCTTATGTTAGAACATTTGAATATATCTATACAGGAAGTACAGCAAAAGTTGCAGGAGAAAATAAGACCTATTTGCCAAAAATGTAACAACTGTAGACTATAAGAAAGCATTTGATTCCGTCAAAATTTCAGCTGTAATGAAAGCCAATTAAAGACAAGGAATAGATGAATCTTATGTTAGAACACTTGAATATATCTACACAGGAAGTACAGCCAAAAAAAAAGTTGCGTTGGGAAAATAAGACCTAATTGCCAAGAATGCAAAAACTGTAGACTCTGAGAAAGTTTTTGATTTTGTCAAAACTTTAGCAGTAATGAAAGCAATTTAAAGACAAGGAATAGATGAATCTTATGTTAGAACAATTGAATGTATCCATATAGGAAGTACAGCAAGAAAAGTTGCAGGAGAAAGTAGGACCTAACTGCCAAGAATGCAACAGGTGTAGACAATGAGAAAGCATTTGATTCCGTCAAAGCTTCAGCAGTAATGAAAGCCATTTAAAGACATGGAATAGATGAATCTTATGTTAGAATGCTTGAATATATCTATACATGAAGTATAACAAGAAAAGTTACAGAAGAAAGTAGGACCTAACTGCCAAGAATGCAACAGCTGTAGACTATGAGAAAGCTTTTGATTCTGCCATAACTTCAGCAGTAATGAAAGCCATTTAAAGACAAGGAATAGATGAATCGTATGTAAGAATATACTGTATCTATACGGGAAGTACAGGAAGGGGTCATTTAATAACCCCAATAGCCAATAAAATTTACTATATACGGTATAGTCTATGAAATATTCCTTATGGACTTGACTTTATTGTTGAGGTTGGTTTAACAACCTGTTCCTCCTTCGGGTGCTTCCGTGTGTGCTTGGTCAACTGGAATGCAGCCAACTCAACTTCTGACTTTAACAACGTAACGGGACAGAGCAAACCTAAACAAAACCAGTTCTGTACTGGAAATCCCTGGAAAGAAAACCACCAATAAAAGCTGGACTTTACAATATATGTGGACGAAACCTAAATAATTCCACTTACTATAATGGCTAGCAAAATTATATATAATAAACAAAATGTTAAATGATTTAGGAAATTGAATGGGAGAGAGAGAGAGAGAGAGAGAGAGAGAGAGAGAGAGATGAAGCAGAAATCCACTCACTATAATAGCTAGCAAAATTATGTAATGAAAAAATTAAAAACCCATTTCATATTAAAAAATATTAAGTGCTTTAGGAAATTGAATGGAGAGAGAGAGAGAGAGAGAGAGAGAGAGAGAGAGAGATGAAGCAGAAATCCACTCACTATAATAGCTAGCAAAATTATGTAATAAAAAAATTAACCCATTTCATATTAAAAAATATTAAGTGTTTAGGAAATTGAATGGAGAGAGAGAGAGAGAGAGAGAGAGAGAGAGAGAGACGAAGCAGAAATCCAAATTATGTAATAAATAGAATAAAATAAAGCTATTTCATATTAAAACTATTAAGTGCTTTAGGAAGTTGAGAGAGAGAGAGAGAGAGAGAGAGAGAGAGAGAGACGAAGCAGAAATCCAAATTATGTAATAAAAAGAATAAAATAAAGCTATTTCATATTAAAACCATTAAGTGCTTTAGGAAGTTGAGAGAGAGAGAGAGAGAGAGAGAGAGAGAGAGAGAGAGAAATCCACTCACTATAATAGCTGACACAATTATGTAATAAAAAATGTAAAATAAACCCCTTTAAATTTAAAATATCCAGTGCTTTAGGAAATTGAATGGAGAGAGAGAGAGAGAGAGAGAGAGAGAGAGAGAGAGAGATGAAGTAGAATAGGTGTACGTTGGGCACACGGGGTTTAAGGTTGGAGAGCACAAGGGCTGACAAGGGATGAAGGTCACTTCCCTTGCCACGTGCCCCTCGGCAATGATTATCACGACACGTCAGACCGGAGGGCTTCGGAGGCCTCCGTGGGGCTCCCACCTTCAGGGGGAAAGCAATTGGGAAGGCTGACTACAGGTTGTGATTACTGAAACGCAAATATAAACACAGGAAAAGCAAGGGGAGCAGACTTTCACCAAGCATTGTGTGATGAATGACACTTCAATGTACAAATGATTGGCATGTATACACACACACACACACTCTCTCTCTCTCTCTCTCTCTCTCTCTCTCTCTTGAATGTATATATATCCCAGATTTTTACAAACCAATTATTGTGAATTTTATGTAAATAATTTATATTGTTATGTCACAGAATAACCATTTTATAATGGAATAAAGGTTTTTGACTTTGACTTTGACTCTCTCTCTCTCTCTCTCTCTCTCTCTCTCTCTTTTGAATGTATATATATCCCAGATTTTTACAAACCAATTATTGTGAATTTTATGTAAATAATTTATATTGTTATGTCACAGAATAACCATTTTATAATGGAATAAAGGTTTTTGACTTTGACTTTGACTCTCTCTCTCTCTCTCTCTCTCTCTCTCTCTCTCTCTCTTGAATGTATATATATCCTAGATTTTTACAATCCAATTATTGTGAATTTTATGTAAATAATTTATATTGTTATGTCACAGAATAACCATTTTATAATGGAATAAAGGTTTTTGACTTTGACTTTGACTTTGACTTTGACTCTCTCTCTCTCTCTCTCTCTCTCTCTCTCTCTCTCTCTCTCTATTCTATATTATTTCTCATCTTGTTTTTTTATTTAATTTTTTATAGTTTATATATAAAAGATATATTTTTCTATTTTAACATTATTTTTCTTTAAATTATTTAATATAATTGATTATTACTCCTCCTGTAGTTTATTTATTTCCTTATCTCCTTTCCTCACTGGGCTATTTTTCCCTCCTGGAGCCCTTGGGCTTATAGAATCTTGCTTTTTCAAGTAAGGTTTTAGCTTAGCTGATAATAATAATAATAATAATAATAATAATAATAATAATGTGCTAAACACACCTCAAATGAAAACTATTAGAAAAATTAAAAGTAAATACAATTAATAATAACAATAACAACAACAACAATAATAATAATAATAATAATAATAATAATAATAATAATAATAATAATAATAATAAGGCGAAAAAAACTCTTCAAATGAAAAATATCAGAAAAATTAAAAGTAAATACAATTAATAATAATAATAATAATAATAATAATAATAATAATAATAAGGTGAAAAAACTCTTCAAATGAAAATTATCAGAAAAATTAAAAGTAAATACAATTAATAATAATAATAATAAATATAATAATAAATATAATAATAATAATGTGAAAAAACTCTCCAAATGGAAAATATCAGAAAAATTAAAAGTAAATACAATTAATAATAATAATAATAATAATAATAATAATAATAATAATGTGAAAAACTCTTCAAATGAGAATTATCAGAAAAATTAAAAGTAAATACAATTAATAATAATAATAATAATAATAATAATGTGAAAAACTCTTCAAATGAGAATTATCAGAAAAATTAAAAGTATATACAATTATTTAATGACTATTCACGTAGTTGATATGTAATTGAACGCCACAATTGAAATGGCAATCGCTTGATGTCAGGCCACTTCCGTTCGCTCAGTGCAGGTTGGGGACAGTTTGATAAGTACTGACAGTTCCTAAAACCTGCCAGTCTCGTGTTTATAGACTGTTGATAATTTAACTGATATCTATAAATTGGCAAGATGATATATGTGTGTGTGTATTTAACAATTGACCATATCCATGTAACTAAGGTGATTCAACTATTAATATTGGACCCTTTTAGTTATATAAAAAATCGTTGATATTATATAGTACCTAAGGAAAACTTTAATTTGAAATTTTTTTTTTTTTGGGGGGGGGGTTGTTAACATATTAAAATACTTTATGAACTTCCCTTTCTTCTACCAGATAAAAGTATCGACTATTTAAACTATATAAAAAATATGAAATAATATAAAGTATTTAAGGAAAACTTTAATTTTAAATATTACCTTTTTTATCAATATATTAAAAAATTATATGAAATTCCCTTTCATCTACGAGATATAAATATTGACCCTTTCAGCTAATCAAAAATATTAAATAATATATAATACTTTTTTTATGGTTTTGTTAATATATTAAAATATTATATGAAATTCCTTCTTCTACCAGATAAACTTATCGAATCTTTAAACTTTATAAAAAATTCTAAATAATATATAGTACTTAAAGAAAACTTTCATTTGAAATGTTACTTTATTTGGGTTTTGTCAATATTCTATTAAAATGCTATACTATATGACCTTTCTTTTCTTCTGCGAGATAAAAATGTCGACACTTTAAACCATATACAAAATAATAAATAATATATTATTTCTTTTTTTTTTGGTTTTGTCAATATTCTATTAAAATTATGAACTCTTTCTTCTACGAGATAAAAATGTCAACCATTTCAGCTATATAAAAAATATTAAATAATATATAATACTCAAGGGATAGTAAAAAAATATTAAATAATATATAATACTTAAGGGATAATAAAAAAATATTAAATAATATATAATACTTAAGGGATACTTCAGTTTGAAATATTACTTTTTTATTTTGTTAACATTCTACTAAAATACTATAAGAACTTCCCATTCTTCTACCATACAAAAACTTCTATTCAAACGCTGCAATTCTATTCAGAACAGTAACCATCATTATGGTTTGAATAAAAGAACCCTGTATTATTCACTATATAAAAGAAAACACAATTTACCCTGGTACATACATTAGGAGATTCGCAAACTTCATATCAAATTTGGAGGCAGGTACAGATAGTTTTCGTGGGTCCGGCCATCTGCTTGTGGGTAAACCTTCCCCAAGGGGTTTATCCCGAGTTATTTTTCCTCCAAGCCCCCGAGAGTATAACCAAGGAGGTTCAAAATCTAACGTTGTGTATAACCACCATTTGTGACCCCGCTTGTGTACGCATTCCATTAGGTCTGGTCAAATGAGAACCTATTTAGGTGGGTAGCGAATGAGGCAAAATAATAGAGATGTTCATGGCGGCTGAATCTCTTTTATAATTGAAAGATTAATTTGAAAGTAGTTATTATTCTTTGAATATTTTATTATAATTTGTTTATTACTTGTAGTTTATTTATTTCCTTATGTCATTTCCTCTATGGGTAATTTTCCCTGTTAGAGACCTTGGGCTTATAGCATCCTGCTTTTCTAACTAGGGTTGTAGGCTAGCAAGTAATAATAATAATAATAATAATAATAATAATAATAATAATAATAATAATAATAATAATGAGGCCGCAGGGAAGTCTTCTGTGCTAATGAGATACCTTTAGTCATAAAAACAAATGAGAAAATGCTTACTTATATATAAAAAGAGACATTTTTGCAATGGTAAGATACTATAATTAATTATTAAAATCGCCATACTAATATGAAGAACAATAATCATAATAACAAATAATAAAAGTAAATGATAAACAAATGCTGAAATGCTTCCTATATATATATATATATATATATATATTTATATATATATGTAAATATATGTATATATATATATACATATATATACATATATATATATATATATATATATTTATATATATATGTATATACATGTATATATATATATATATATATATAATCAGCTATACCACAAGAGCCTCTCCGCAATTTAAAGTATTATATAACAATTAAGAGTACCGCTCCCAGCATAAAATGATTTATGCCGTCGTAACTCGAGGAGGTCGTAACTACGGATCAAGACCGTAGCTTCTCCGCGCTCCAAGTCTAGCCATCCATGAAGCGGAGAAAACAAGAATCCAGAGACGGCAACACTGAGAGCCCTTAACATGGTGTGTCTCTCTCTTTTGCCAGGATTTGCCAGAACTGGTTTTAAGACAATAATCTCCCCTTTAAAGAGCAAGTGTCTGGATATATATATATATATATATATATATATATATATATATATATTTATATATTGATGAAGATCAACACAATATCGTGCTTCAATATAAATAAATTCATATATCATACTGGGATCGAAGCTTATATATATATATATATATATATGTATATATATAAATACATATATGTATATATATAAATATATATATATATATATATATACATATATACATTATATACATTATATATATATATATATATATATATATATATATATATATATTATAATATATATATATATATATATATATAATATCCCCGTCCCTTGGGTAGGGGGAGAGAGAGTAGTCATACCCTGGTGAGAGGGGGGGGGTATGTGTGGGTATGTAAAAATGTATCTACATTTTTGGCCGTCATTATTGACGGGTCGCGCACACTAATTATAATATCAATTATCGTTAAATCTAGCAGAAAAAAAAATTAAAAATTTTTGATTTACATTATACGAAAATATTGAATGTTCCGAAATTATATTAGAATTTCCAGTGAAGAGAGAGAGAGAGAGAGAGAGAGAGAGAGAGAGAGAGAGACTCTCCCTCACCTCAATAATCCCATTCATAGAGGGCAGGTGCTCTCGACTTTTTTTTTCTTATTCTCTCTCTCTTTCCATTCACCTGCCATTCTTGTATTGTCCTTTGCCGAAAAGGAAAATTATCTTTTCTTCCTACGCAGGACCTTTTTTTTCTTCCTTCACTCCTTCGTTAACGAAGGATCTTCATCCTGCTTTACGGACGAAGTGACTCCCTTCCGATCTGCTATTCAGAAGACGCGGGATTTAATAATTGCGGGTTCCCAGCGTAAACACAATTATATTGTACTTTATTATGTCGGGAAATTAAGCGTACGTTCTATGTCTGTCTGTTGAGCACTGCATTCTGATGTAACACACACACACATATATATACAGTATATATATATATATATATATATTGTATATAATAATCGCTTTATAATAAAAAGCATGTACATATATATATATATATATATATGTATATATATATATACACACATATATATATATATATATATACATATATGTGTGTGTGTGTGTGTGTGTGTGTTAGCCAAGCAACACAGTTTAATAATAAACAATAATAAACCATTCGATAAATGGTTGAAGAAAAAGAATAACGAAACTTGACGTTTAACATTATTTGGGCCTTTTTTATCAATAAACATTACAATAGTCTTAGAATAACAGCATAAATAATTATAAAACAAAAGCTAAAGAACATTGAACCATTCACATATATTCCTTGAACATCTAAATATATATATATATATATATATATATATATATAAAGGGGCAAATTAACTCTACCCTTTCACGCCACCTTGAGACAAAACCCGGATTAAAGCTTTCCCATGGCGGAAACGGGTGGAAGGCATTTCCTTTAGAGCCACTCCTCACCAAGTGTTTTTTTTTCTCTCTTCCTTTTTCTTCCTCCTTCGTCTCTGATAGCTACCATTATTATTATTATTATTATTATTATTATTATTATTATTATTATTATTGTTATTATTATTATTATTATTATCATCATCATCATTATTATTATTATTATAATTATTATTATCAAGCTACAACCCTAGTTGGAAAAGCAGGATGCTATAAAGCCCAAGGGCTCCAACAGGGAAAATAGCCCAGTGAGGAAAGGAAACAAGGAAAAATAAAATATTTAAAAACGGTAACGTTAAAATAAATATCTCCTTTATAAACTATAAAACAGACTATATATCAGTTTAGTGAGATCGGTGTTACTCTATGGACATGAGTCATGGTACGACAATGAAATGATCTCCAATAGATTTAGTAGATTTGAGAACAAAGCCCTCAGAAGGATATTGGGAGTTAAATGGCAGGACAGGATTAGGACTGAAACTATAAGAGAGATTACTCGAGTGCCATATGTGGATGAGATCATGATGAGAAGTAGATGGAGATGGTTTGGGCATGCCCTTCGCACTCCCAAAGAGAGGTTAGTTCACCAAACGTTCAGCTGGGCTCCACAAGGCACTAGAAGAGTTGGAAGATCCAGGCCTACATGGTTGAGGACTATGCAGCGTGAAGTAGATGATGATGAATGGGTATTGAATTGAGAGCTCAAGATAGAGACGACTGGCTCCACACGGCACTAGAAGAGTTAGAAGATCCAGGCCTACGTGGCTGAGGACTATGAAGCGTGAAGTAGATGATGATGAATGGGTATTGAATTGAAAGCTCAAGATAGAGACGACTGGCTCCACAAGGCACTAGAAGAGTTGGAAGACCCAGGCCTACATGGCTGAGGACTATGAAGCGTGAAGTAGATGATGATGAATGGGTATTGAATTGAAGGCTCAAGATATAGAGACGACTGACGAAATCTAACCGAGGACCTTTGCGTCAATAGGCGTAGGAGGAGATGATGATGATGATGATGATGATGCAACTATAAAAACTTTAACATAACAAGAGGAAGAGAAATAAGGTAGAAAGAGAGGTTAGTTCACCAAACGTTCAGCTGGGCTCCACAAGGCACTAGAAGAGTTGGAAGATCCAGGCTAACATGGCTGAGGAATATGAAAGGTGAAGGAGATGATGATGAATGGGTATTGAATTGAAAGCTCAAGATAGAGACGACTGGCTCCACAAGGCACTAGAAGAGTTGGAAGATCCAGGCCTACATGGTTGAGGACTATGAAGCGTGAAGTAGATGATGATGAATGGGTATTGAATTGAAAGCTCAAGATAGAGACGACTGGCTCCACAAGGCACTAGAAGAGTTGGAAGACCAGGCCTACATGGCTGAGGACTATGAAGCGTGAAGTAGATGATGATGAATGGGTATTGAAATGAAAGCTCAAGATAGAGACGACTGGCTTCACAAGGCACTAGAAGAGTTGGAAGACCCAGGCCTACATGGCTGAGGACCATGAAGCGTGAAGTAGATGATGATGAATGGGTATTGAATTGAGAGCTCAAGATAGAGATGACTGGCTCCACAAGGCACTAGAAGAGTTGGAAGACCCAGGCCTACATGGCTGAGGACCATGAAGCGTGAAGTAGATGATGATGAATGGGTATTGAATTGAGAGCTCAAGATAGAGATGACTGGCTCCACAAGGCGCTAGAAGAGTTGGAAGACCCAGGCCTACATGGCTGAGGACTATGAAGCGGGAAGTAGATGATGATGAATGGGTATTGAATTGAAAGCTCAAGATAGAGACAACTGGCTCCACAAGGCACTAGAAGAGTTGGAAGATCCAGGCCAACATGGCTGAGGACTATGAAGCATGAAGTAGATGATGATGAATGGGTATTGAATTGAAAGCTCAAGATAGAGACGACTGGGGAAATGTAACCGAGGCCCTTTGCGTCAATAGGCGTAGGAGGAGATAATGATGATGATGATGATGATGCAACTACAAAAACTTTAACATAACAAGAGGAAGAGAAATAAGATAGAAAGAGAAGTTAGTTCACCAAACGTTCAGCTGGGCTTCACAAGGCACTAGAAGAGTTGGAAGATCCAGACCTACATGGCTTAGGACTTTGAAGCGTGAAGTAGATGATGATGAATATTTATTGAATTGAAAGCTCAAGATAGAGACGACTGGGGAAATCTAACCGAGGCCCTTTGCGTCAATAGGCGTAGGAGGAGATGATGATGATGATGATGATGATAATGATAATGATGCTGCAACTATAAAAACTTAAACATAACAAGAGGAAGAGAAATAAGAAAGAGAGGTTAGTTCACCAAACGTTCAGCTGGGCTCCACAAGGCACTAGAAGAGTTGGAAGACCCAGACCTACATGGCTGAGGACTATGAAGCGTGAAGTAGATGATGAGGAATGGGTATTGGATTGAAAGCTCAAGATAGAGACGACTGGCGAAATCTATCCGAGGACCTTTGCGTCAATAGGCGTAGGAGGAGATGATGATGCAACTATAACAACTTTAACATAACAAGAGGAAGAGAAATAAGATAGAAAGAGAGGTTAGTTCACCAAACGTTCAGCTGGGCTCCACAAGGCACTAGAAGAGTTGGAAGATCCAGGCCTACATGGCTGAGGACTATGAAGCGTGAAGTAGATGATGATGAATGGGTATTGAATTGAAAGCTCAAAATAGAGACGACTGGCGAAATGTAACCGAGGACCTTTGCGTCAATAGGCGTAGGAGGAGATGATGATGATGATGATGATGATGCAACTATAAAAACTTTAACATAACAAGAGGAAGAGAAATAAGATAGAAAGAGAGGTTAGTTCACCAAACGTCCAGCTGGGCTCCACAAGGCACTAGAAGAGTTGGAAGACCCAGGCCTACATGGTTGAGGACTATGAAGCGTGAAGTAGATGATGATGAATGGGTATTGAATTGAAAGCTTAAGATAGAGACGACTGGCGAAATCTAACCGAGGACCTTTGCGTCAATAGGCGTAGGAGGAGATGATGATGAAACTATAAAAACTTTAACATAACAAGAGGAAGAGAAACAAGATAGAATAGTGTGCTTCAAGATAGAGACTACTGGCGAAATCTAACCGAGGCCCTTTGCGTCAATAGGCGTAGGAGGAGATGATGATGATGATGATGCAACTATAAAAATTTAACATAACAAAGAGGAAGAGAAATAAGATAGAAAGAGAGGTTAGTTCACCAAACGTTCAGCTGGGCTCCACAAGGCGCTAGAAAGAGTTGGAAGACCAGGCCTACATGGCTGAGGAATATGAAAGGTGAAGTAGTTGATGATGAATGGGTATTGAATTGAAAGCTCAAGATAGAGACGACTGGCGAAATCTAACCGAGGACCTTAGCTTCAGTAGGCGTAGGAGGAGATGATGACGATGATGATGATGCAACTATAAAAACTTTAACATAACATAACAAGAGGAAGAGAAACAAGATAGAATAGTGCTTGAGTGTAACCTTGTATTATTCGTGAATGTTTTCAAGCAGCGTGATGCAGTCAGCTTCGATCAGGCGAGCTATTTCCGGTTTGCTTTCAAGCACGTTTAGAGCTACGCGTGCAACATTAGGAAGTAATCTATCATAATAATCATTGTTATTCTAGTTCTGAACGGATTGCTTTTAAGTAAAATCGTTACGAATATTCATCAATAACAATTGCAGTATTTCAATTTCCAATATTTACTGTTTTTCAGTTTCCAACATTCACTGTTTTTTTCAGTTTTCAATATTTACTGTTTTTCAATTTCAAACATTTACTGTTTTTCAGTTTCCAACATTTACTGTATTCCAGTTTTCAACATTTACTGTATTCAACATTTATTGTATTTCAGTTTCCAACATTTACTGTTTTTCAGCTTTAAACATTTAATGTTTTCCAGTTTCCAACATTTACTGTTTCTCGGTTTCCAGTATTTACTGTTTTTTCAGTTTCCAACATTTAGTGTTTCTCAGCTTCAAACATTTAGTGTTTTCCAGTTTCCAACATTTACTACATTTAAGTTTCCAACATTTGTTGTTTTTCAGGTTCAAACATTTAATGTTTTCCAATTTCCAACATTTACTGTTTTTCAGCTTCAAACATTTACTGTATTCCAGTTTCCAACATTTCTGTTTTCCAGTTTCCAACATTTGTTGTTTTTCAGCTTCAAACATTGTGTTTTCCAGTTTCCAACATTTACTATATTTCAGTTTCCAACACTTACTGTATTCCAGTTTCCAACATTTCTGTTTTTCAGTTTCCAACATTTAATGTATTTCAGTTTCCAACATTTACTATTTTCCAGTCTCCAACATTTAATGTATTTCAGTTTGCAACACTTACTGTTTTTCAGTTTCTAACATTTACTGTTTTTCAGTTTCTAACATTTACTGTTTTTCAGTTTCCAACATTGACTGTATTCCAGTTTCCAACATTTACTGTTTTTCAGTTTCCATCATTTAATGTATTTCAGTTTCCAACACTTACTGTATTCCAGTTTCCAACATTTTTACTGTTTTTCAGTTTCCAACATTTAATGTATTTCAGTTTCCAACACTTTCTGTATTCCAGTTTCCAACATTTTCACTGTTTTTTTTCAGTTTCCAACATTTACTGTATTTCAGTTTCCAACATTGTCTGTATTCCAGTTTCCAACATTTACTGTTTTTCAGTTTCCAACATTTACTGTATTCCAGTTTCCAACACTTACTATATTTCAGTTTCCAACACTTACTATATTTCAGTTTCAAATGACTGAAATATTAACTGAATAAATTGTAAAACAAAATTTCCATCTGAAAATGAATTATTTCTATCAATTTTGCTAGCTATAAAGAAACCACCACTGACCTGAATATTTTAGTATATGTCCCATTAAATAAGTAAAATAATGATGAATATATTGTTTGCAATTGTAATCTATTACGATTACTAAACCTTTGTGTAAGAGAATAAAAAAAAAAGATTACCACAGCTTAATCTGACCATCTTCATCCTGTTTTCAACAGGAAGTGAGATAATTTAGACGTTACTTTTCACGGTCTCTCTCTCTCTCTCTCTCTCTCTCTCTCTCTCTCTCTCTCTCCTTAGGGCGTTAAAATTCTCTTTCTCTCGCTCCTTAAGACATTACTTTTCATGCTCGCTCTCTCTCTCTCCTTAGGGCGTTCTCTCTCTCTCTCTCTCTCTCTCTCTCTCTCCTTAGAGCGTTCTCTCTCTCTCTCTCTCTCTCTCTCTCTCTCTATCTCTCTCTCTCCTTACGGCGTTAATTTCTCTCTCTCTCTCTCTCTCTCTCTCTCTCTCTCTCTCTCCCCCCCCCCCGTTAGCAACCCATTCTCAAGTAGACCATCGCATGCCCTTTCTCTTTCATTCAAGAAAACCCACCAAGATTTTCAACCCAACGGAAAGGAACGGGTTACAGCTCGATACCGGAAGGCCAGGGAAAGTGTGAATGAGAGAGATTTTGAAAAGAGCAGACTTAAAGGCCCGGTCCAGTGGTACCCGTGGCGGATGTAGTGTCCCGATTTCACGCATGATTCGGTTCTTCGTGAACCTTTCCCCAACTCCCTAACGAGCAGTGGTTCAGGCAGGGTTGCCAGGTTGGCATTTTTTCGGACCAAATACTCCAAAATTTGGCCTTTTTCGTGGTAGATACATGAATTTGGCCTTTTTAAAAGTTGGTTAGCCTTAAATGCTATATTTTCGGCCTTTTCAAAAAATTGGTTAGCCTTAAACGCTATATTTTCGGCCTTTTCAAAAAATTGGTTAGCCTTAAACGCTATATTTTCGGCCTTTTCAAAAAATTGGTTAGCCTTAAATGCTATATTTTCGGCCCTTTTCTACTATTAGGTTGGCCTTTTTAAAAAATTGGTTAGCCTTAAACGCTATATTTTCGGCCTTTTCAAAAAATTGGTTAGCCTTAAATGGTATATTTTCGGCCTTTTTAAAAAATTGGTTAGCCTTAAACGCTATATTTTCGGCCTTTTCAAAAAATTGGTTAGCCTTAAATGCTATATTTTCGGCCTTTTTCTACTATTAGGTTGGCCTTTTCAAAAAATTGGTTAGCCTTAAATGCTATATTTTCGCCCTTTTCAAAAAATTGGTTAGCCTTAAATGCTATATTTTCGGCCTTTTCAAAAAATTGGTTAGCATTAAATGCTATATTTTCGGCCCTTTTCTACTATTAGGTTGGCCTTTTTAAAAAATCACTTAGCCTTAAATGCTATATTTTCGGCCTTTTAAAAAAATTGGTTAGCCTTAAATGGTATATTTTCGGCCTTTTCTACTATTAGCTTGGCCTTTTAAAGCTGCAGTTGTTCAGAAATTGGCCTTTTCTCAGCTGGAGTGGCGCAGGATAACCTCCTTGGTTAGGGTCAGGATCCCAGGAGGGTACCAAGGACCCAAGGCAGGCAGTTGAAGGATACGGGGATCTACGGATGGTTAAGGAGGGAATGAAGAGGGTAGGCATGACATAGGAGGTGATAGAAAAGGACGTGGGAATGTAGAATAGGCAATGGTGTTTACTGAACAGGCTTTTCGTGTACTTTTTAATCTAATTACAACACTTGTCAAAGGATTATCATCATTATTATTATTATTATTATTATTATTATTATTATTATTATTATTATTAGCTAAGCTACAACTCTAGTTGATAAAGCAGGATGTTATAACACCAAGGGCGCTCCGTTGGGAAAGAATAGCCCAGTGAGGAAAGGAAATAAGGAAACATAAAAAGGTGTGCCTGAATGTACCCTCAAGCAAGAGAACTCTAAACCACAGTGGAAGACTACATTTTATACAATTCAGTAGATGAAATGTTAATAAAACAGCATACATGATTTACGTGTTGTAAAAAAAAAAAAAAAAAAAAAAAAAAAAAAAAAAAAAAAAAAACTAATTTAATACTACCTGTACTGAGTGTGTATACTTTAACGTGGAAGGGTTTGCGCATGGTCATGATCAGCAAAGCTGTACTAGTCAAGGCCATACATACTAGGTTGGTTTGCTGTAAGCGATCAGACGGAAATCTGCCACCAACGATCCGTACTGGCCAGCGTGGTGATGAAAACTGGCAAAACCTCAGACCTGAATTGGCATGTCTGAGGCCTTTTTCCTGCAGTGGACTATAAAACGACTGCATTTGTTGCTGTTGGACTATCTTTTATTCATTTGCAGCTCATTTACATAATCGTAAAATTCCCTGAAACTCAAACTTGCAGCAAATGTTTTTGTCTCTTTTTATAGTTTATATATGAAAGATCTGTTTCAATATTGTTTACTGTTTTCAAAATATTTCATTTTAATTGTTAATTACTGCTCATATAGTTTATTTATTTCCATTCTTCCCTGGGCTATTTTTTCCCTGTTGAATCCTTTGGGTTTATAGTATCCTGCTTCAACAACTAGGGTTGTAGCTTAGCGAATAATAACAACAACAACAATAATAATAATAATAATAATAATAATAATAATAATAATAATAGTAGTAGTAGTAGAAGTAATAGAAATATTGTTATTATTCTTAATAATAATAATAATAATAATAATAATAGTAGTAGTAATAATAATAATAGAAATATTGTTATTATTCTTATTAATAATAATAATAATAATAAAAATAATAGTAGTAGTAGTAGTAGTAGTAGTAGTAGTAGTAGTAATAGAAATATTGTTATTATTAATAATAATAATAATAATAATAATAATAATAATAATAATAATAATCAGCCACGCATGAACAACGTCTGTACCCTACAAAGCAGGATCAAACATTTTGAAGAAGCTACTGCAAGAG
This sequence comes from Palaemon carinicauda, assembly GCF_036898095.1. NCBI lineage: Eukaryota > Metazoa > Arthropoda > Malacostraca > Decapoda > Palaemonidae > Palaemon > Palaemon carinicauda. The sequence continues at coordinate 22,036,049 of NC_090769.1, forward strand.
AAAGCTAAATAATGGTCATAAAATCGTGTCTATAAATCCTGCTGATGAAAGGAGGGAGTCTTGAACTTTTCGAAAGGAGAGAATAGGAGATTCTTAAGCTGGTAGAGGCATTACTTTCCTTCTTTTCAGGAAAAGCTGTCGAGGAAGAAAAGGAAAAAAAATCCTCAGACTCTCACAACAATACACCCATCGAAATGGAATGGGTTAGAGTTCTTTTGCTTGAGGGCACACTCGGAAACACTATTCTATCTTATTTTTCTTCTTCTTGTTTTGTTATTTTATAGTTTATATTAGAAATATTTATTTTACTGTTACTGTTCTTGAAATATTTTATTTTTCCTGGTTTCCTTTCCTCCCTAGGCTATTTTCCGTGTTGGAGCCCTTGCCCTTATAGCATCCTGCTTTTCCAACTAGGGTAGTAGGTTAGGAAGTCATAATAATAATAATAATAATAATAATAATAATAATAATAATGATAATAATGACAATAATAATAATAAAAATAATAATAATAATAATAATAATAATAATAATAATAATAATACTGCTGATAATAATAATAATAATAATAATAATAATAATACTGCTGATAATAATAATAATAATAATAATAATAATAATATTAATGACAATAATAATAATAAAAATAAAAATAGTAATAATGGTAATAATAATAATAATAATAAAAAATAATAATACTGCTGATAATAATAATAATAATAATAATAATAATAATAATAATAATACTGTTGATAATAATAATAATAATAAGAATAATAATAATAATGGTAATAATAATAATAATAATAATAAAATACTGCTGATAATAATAATAATAATAATAATAATAATAATAATAATAATAATAAAAATAATAATACTGCTGATAATAATAATAATAATAATAATAATAATAAAAATAATAATGCTGCTGATAATAATAATAATAATAAAAATAATAATACTGTTGATAATAATAATAATAATAATAACAACAATAATAATAATAATAATAATAATAATAAAAACAATAATACTGCTGATAATAATAATAATAATAATAATAATAATAATAATAATAATAATAACTGAAATGGGGGACCGGGCAAAGGGCTGGTGGCTTACAGGGCCTGAGGTTTGTAAAGAATGCCAGGAGGAAATTTGAGAAAGTTTACAGAAGCAATTTGAACACAATAGACGAATACCAGAAGCTCTCTCTCTCTCTCTCTCTCTCTCTCTCTCTCTCTCTCTCTCTTGTTTTTTGTAGTTTTTATGGTTTATTAAAGATCTATTTTAATGCTGTTACTGTTCTTAAAATGTTTTATTTTAGTTGGTCATTACTTCTTCATTGGTTTATTTACTTCCATATTTCCTTTCCTCACTGGCCCAATACCAGAAGCGCTCTCTCTCTCTCTCTCTCTCTCTCTCTCTCACTGTGGTAATTTATTTATATACAAAATAGCAAATTTAGGGAACAGACTTCCAGCGGACGTAGTGAACAGTAACACGGTAAACGAATTCAGGAATAAGTTAAACAAGATCATAGGAACTCTCTCTCTCTCTCTCTCTCTCTCTCTCTCTCTCTCTCTCTCTAGACATTACTTTTCATGCTCTCGCTCTCTCTCTCTCTCTCTCTCTCTAGACATTACTTTTCATGCTCTCTCTCTCTCTCTCTCTCTCTCTCTAGACATTACTTTTCATGCTCTCTCTCTCTCTCTCTCTCTCTCTCTCTCTCTCTCCTACCGGTTCATACCCCATAAATATGATAGCAAAGTGTATATAAAAAGATTTCTACGAATTTCTAATAGGACTAGACAAACCCCGTTAAAATGAACTTCATTGCGAACTTTTTACCAGGGAACATTTAAGCCTATAGGCCTATATTTCCCATCGAGTCACACTAAATTAAGAGGGACTCAAATACCCTTAACTGATGAGCAATTCATATAGACCTATGGAATAGGCTTATACAGCGTTGTGCCATGTCTCACAGGAATTTCGAGACGCCATATTTAACACAAAGATGCACCCTCAATAAATTGTACGGGGGAACTCTCTCTCTCTCTCTCTCTCTCTCTCTCCTTAGATGTTACTTTTTATGATTTTTTCTCCTTAGAAGTTATTTTCCATCTCTCTCTCTCTCTCTTCTCTCTCTCTCTCTCTCTCTCTCTCTCTCTCTCTCTCTCTCTCTAGAAGTTACATTTCCTCTCTCTCTCATTTTACTTTCTATGGTCTTTATTCTCAGAATTTACTAATCTCTCTCTCTCTCTCTCTCTCTCTCTCTCTCTCTCTCTCTCTCTCTCTCTCTCTCTCATTAGAAGTTACTTTTCCTCTCTCTCATGTTACTTTCTATGGTCTCTATTCTCAGAAGTTACTAACTCTCTCTCTCTCTCTCTCTCTCTCTCTCTCTCTCTCTCTCTCTCTCTCTTAATGCAATCGATAGATTACAAACAGTATAACAAAATTATAAACCAATTTCATAAAAAATAAAGACGACGATAAGGAAACAGAATCAAATGCAATAAAAGTTATACAAAGGCTTTTATATTTATTATCTTTATTATTTTTACTCTTAAAGATTTATTAACCACAACATTTAACGAGACCCTTTAAATTGAAAATTGCTGTACACATCTGTAGTCTAAATGTAATTCTATAAAACAGAAGAATAAATAAGCAAGCGAAATGTAAACACGCAAAAAAAAGCAAAAAAAAAAGGCGATTATAAGGAAATGAAGACCTACTAAATTTATATCAAATCACACCCATAATCTGAATGTATTATTAAGTATATAAACATATAAAACGGCGTCTTAAGTGGGGAGAATAGATCAAAAGCAGATGTTTTTAAAAAGGCAGAGAGAGAGAGAGAGAGAGAGAGAGAGAGAGAGAGAGAGAGAGAGAAATCTCCCCGCCCACATTCAAGAACGATCCACACCCTTTTTGAAATCGGGCGTCACATCATCCCCATGTCGGAAGCTCTCAAGATGAACATCTTAGAACACAAGGCGTACATATCCTTTCAACCACACCTGCACGCCCCAGCAGCATCATAATCATTAAAGGATTATGTGACAGGAGGGATGGTGTATAATACTCTAGCACAAAGGGAAAGAGAGCCAAGGACGTACAGACTGCAGACTCCAAGAACAGCTGCTTTGCGTCAGCCTCAACGCCCTGGTTGGAGTACTATATCCCACGCGTGGGGACAGGATGCGCGGAGTAAAAAAGAATCTATATTTGGACTCTTTGAGATAATGTATATCTAGGAGTAAAAAGTCTGTATTTGGACTCTTTGAGATGATATATATCCAGGAGTAAAAAGTCTGTATTTGAACTCTGAGATGATAAATTTCGCGGAGTGAAAAAGAATCTTTATTTGGACTCTTGAGATAATAAATATCTAGGAGTAAAAAGTCTGTATTTGGACTCTTTAAGATGATATATATCTAGGAGTAAAAAGTCTGTATTTGGACTCTTTGAGATGATATATATCTAGGAGTAAAAAGTCTGTATTTGGACTCTTTGAGATGATATATATCTAGGAGTAAAAAGTCTGTATTTGGACTCTTTGAGATGATATATATCTAGGAGTAAAAAGTCTGTATTTGGACTCTTTGAGATGATATATATCTAGGAGTAAAAAGTCTGTATTTGGACTCTTTGAGATGATATATATCTAGGAGTAAAAAGTCTGTATTTGGACTCTTTGAGATTATATATATCTAGGAGTAAAAAGTCAGTATTTGGACTCTTAGATAATAAACTTCGCAGAGTAAAAAAGAATCTTTATTTGAACTCTTGAGATAATGTATATCTAGGAGTAAAAAGTCTGTATTTGGACTCTTGGGATAATAAATTTCGCGGAGTGAAAAAGAATCTTTATTTGGACTCAGGAGATAATAAATTTCAAAGAGTAAAAAAGAATCTTTCTTTGGACTCTTGATATAATAAATTTCGCAGAGTAAAAAAGAATCTTTATTTGGACTCTGGAGATAATAAATTTCAAAGAGTAAAAAAGAATCTTTAAATGGACTCAGGAGATAATAAATTTTGCGGAGTAAAAAAGATTCTTTATTTGGACTCTTGATATAATAAATTTCGCGGAGTAAAAAAGAATCTTTATTTGGACTCTGGAGATAATAAATTTCGCGGAGTAAAAAAGAATCTATATTTGGACTCTTGAGATAATAAATTTAGCGGAGTGAAAAAGAATCTTTATTTGGACTCTTGAGATAATAAATTTCGCGGAGTGAAGAAATCTATATTTGGACTTGAGATAATAAAATTTCATTAATTACTTAAAAATATCCATAATTGAAGTAGAAGAATAGTTAATGGAACTAACCCCGTGGAATGATCTTCCTTATCAAACACTGAATCGGTGGAACTTCAAAAGTTCAAACTTGCAGCGAATGTTTTTTATGTTGAACAGGCTGACATAAGTTTATCTATATAGTTTATATATGAAAGATCTATTCTAATGTTATTACTGATCTTAGAATAATTCATATCAATTGTTTATTACTTCTCATGTAGTTTATTTTCTTATTTCCTTTCATCACTAGGCTATTTTCCCCTGTTTGAACCCTTGGGCTTATAGCATTCTACTTATATTACTAGCCAAGCCACAACCCGTAGCTTGAATAATAATAATAATAATGATAATAATAATCTCCCAATTTTGAATTTACTCAAAAATAATAATTCAGCGCTGATATCTATATCTTTTTTTCATAATTGAGTACCAAGCGTATGGCAACATCAACTGGGATGAGTCACCAATTAGTAAATATCGCGGTACACGTAGTCCCCCTCCCCCCTCCGCGCAGGGAGATAACAGTAAGAGATAAGAGCTACACATCATGTGTTCTCTGATCATTATTAGTCAGTCAGCTAACTTGTGACTAATGTGTACATTGTGTATATTGTGAATTATGGGGGTAAATGGAAAATAGCTTGCACTAATCATGTGCTCCCTGTGAACACGCCTTTCAACTATGGAGTTTGTTATCGCAGCTGTAGATAAATGTTTCCTTTGTGTAATCTGGCAGAGTAACTATGCTATATATTAAGTGAATGAAAATGAAGAAACTCAAATGTATGATAGCATTGACAACACTCAAAAGGTCAACTTGAAGATATGAATCACAGAGGAAACATGTCTACTGTACTAATGTCACAACGTAGCTGTTAGGTACTAACAGAGGGGCGAGGTGAATGTGTCCATTCAAGATAACGAGCTTATATACAAACAGTTGAGGGTAATCATCATCATCATCATCATCATCATCTCCTCTAACTCCTATTAATGCAAAGCGCCTCTGTTAGATTTCGCCAGTCGTCTCTATCCCGAGCTTTTAATTCTATACTACTCCATTCATCATCTCCTCCTTCGAGCTTCATAGTCCTCAACCATGTAGGCCTGGGTCTTCCAACTCTGGCACAAAAACTCAATGTAAAACATGCGATGGCAAGCTTATACAGGTTTTTCTACAGTCAATACAGATATAACTCTGGTTTTTCTATTATTAGTGCGGGAAAGCGTGAGTGATGAAAAAAAAAAAAACATAGGCCTGGGTCTTCCAACTCTGGCACAAAAAACTCAATATAAAACATGCGATAGCAAGCTTATACAGGTTTTTCTACAGAGTCAATACAGATATAACTCTGGTTTTTCTATTATTAGTGCGGGAGAGCTTGAGATAAAAAACAACAACAACAACAACAGCATTAGTGTATGAGCTTGTATAATACACGTACGATACACAACAATGAATTACTCACTGCACAGCCTAATGACCAGCGTTGCCAGTTTGACCTTTTTCAGGCCAAAACACTTATAATTTGGCCTTTTAAAAGTCCAAATAACCTATAATGTAGCTTTTTTAAGATCGGTTGGCCTTTTATACTATATATTTGGCCTTTTTCTACGAACGGTTTGCCCTTTTAGAGCTTTGTTGATTAGAATTTGGCCT
>NC_090769.1:22047026-22052026 GCF_036898095.1 Palaemon carinicauda
TTATAGTTTTTGTAAATAGGGGAATTTTACAAAGAATGCAAATGAGAGAGAGAGAGAGAGAGAGAGAGAGAGAGATCTAAATATTACATTTTGCGTTCGAAAACGCCTTATAGTTTTTGTAAATAGGGGAATTTTACAAAGAATGGAAATGAGAGAGAGAGAGAGAGAGAGAGAGATCTAAATATTACATTTTGCGTTCGAAAACGCCTTATAGTTTTTGTAAATAGGGGAATTTTACAAAGAATGGAAATGAGAGAGAGAAAGAGAGAGAGAGATCTAAATATTACATTTTTGCGTTCGAAAACGCCTTATAAAGTCTATGTAAAATGGGCTATTTTTTTTTTTTTTTTGAGAGAGGAGAGAGAGAGAGAGAGAGAGAGAGAGAGAGAGAACTATCAAAATATTACATTTTGCGTTCGAAAACGCCTTAAAATGTCTATGTAAAATGGGGGCTTTTTCAACAGAAGACAAGAGAGAGAGAGAGAGAGAGAGAGAGTGATCAAATTATTACATTTTGCGTCGAAAACACCTTAAAAAGTCTATGTAAAATGGGAATTTTTCAAAGAGAGAGAGAGAGAGAGAGAGAGAGAGAGAGAGAGAGAGAGAGAACACGATCAAAATATTACATTTTGCGTTCGAAAACACCTTATAAAGTCTATGTAAAATGGGCTATTTTAGAGAGAGAGAGAGAGAGAGAGAGAGAGAGAGAGAGAGAGAGAGCACGATCAAAATATTACATTTTGCGTTCGAAAACACCTTATAAAGTCTATGTAAAATGGGCTATTTTTGAGAGAGAGAGAGAGAGAGAGAGAGAGAGAGAGATCAAAGTATTATATTTTGCGTTCGTAAACACTTTATAAAGTCAATGTAAGATAGGAGTTGTTCAAGAGAGAGAGAGAGAGAGAGAGAGAGAGAGAGAGAGAGAGAGAGAGTATATACGACCCAGTTCCTTATACCAATAAACGACTTTTCCATTTAAGGCCAGGTGTCAATAACACCGAAGTCAGACCAAAAACTCAAACTAACATCTCTAATGGCTCGTTCTCCATTAAGGTCTTGGATGAATGGCGAAAACAAATGACGGCCGAAACTGAAAGCGCAATTAAGCCTCCTAAGACGTGATGCATTTGAGGACGCCGGTCAACCCCCTCCCTCTCTCTCTCTCTCCCTCTCCCTCCAAGATAATGATTGCCAGGCTATAAAAGTGATTGTATGTCGTTCAATGTATAAAGTTCATTTTGTGTTTTATAGGTATCTGCGTTCGCAATTCTGCTTATGAGTTTCAATTATAATAAATATAATGTGTGAACGTAATAACTTCGTATACATTATGTCAACGCTATCAAATTTGAATCACATAACTTGGTATACATAATGCCAACGCTATCAAATTTGAAACACATTTCTTGATATACATGTCTACGCTATCAAATTTGAATCATATAACTTGGTATACATAATGTCAACGCTATCAAACATGAAACACATAACTTGGCATACATAAAACCAGAGCTATGAAATTTGAAACACATAACTAGGTATACATAATGTCAACGCTATCAAATTTGAAACACATAACTTGGTTTACTTGAACCAACACTATCAAATTTGAAAAACATAACTTGGTATACATAATGCCAACGCTATCAAATTTGAAACACATATCTTGATATACATGTCAACGCTATCAAATTTGAAACACATAACTTGGTATACATAAAACCAGAGCTATCAAATTTTAAACATATATCTTGATATACATGTCAAAGCCATCAAATTTGGAACACATAACTTTGTATAAATAAAACCAGCGCCAACAAATCTGAAACACATAACTTAGTATACATAAAACCAAAGCTATCAAATTTGAAACATAACTTGGTATAAATAATGTCAACGCAATCAAATTTAAAATGCATAACTTGGTATACATAAAACCAAAGCTATCAAATTTGAAACATAACTTGGTATACATAATGTCAACGCAATCAAGTTTAAAATGCATAACTTGGTATACATAAAACCAAAGCTGTCAAATTTGAAACACATAACTTGGTATACATAAAACCAGAGCTATCAAATTTAAAACGCATAACTTGGTATACATAATGCCAACGCTACCAAATTTGAAACATATCTTGATATACATGTCAACGCTATCAAATTTGAAACATAACATGGTATACATTAAACAAGCACTATCAAATTTGAATCACATAACTTGGTATACATAATGCCAACGCTATCAAATTTGAAAAACATAACTTGGTATACATAATGTCAACGCTATCAAATTTGAAACATAACATGGTATACATTAAACAAGCACTATCAAATTTGAATCACATAACTTGGTATACATAATGCCAACGCTATCAAATTTGAAAAACATAACTTGGTATACATAATGTCAACGCTATCAAATTTGAAACATAACATGGTATACATTAAACAAGCACTATCAAATTTGAATCACATAACTTGGTATACATAATGCCAACGCTATCAAATTTGAAAAACATAACTTGGTATACATAATGTCAACGCTATCAAATTTGAAACATAACATGGTATACATAAAAAAGGCGCTATCAAATTCGTAACATATAACTTGGTATACATAATGCCAACGCTATCAAATTTGAAACATAACATGGTACACATAAAACAAGCGCTATCAAATTCGAAACACATAACTTGGTATACATAATGCCAACGCTATCAAATTTAAAACGCATGACTTGGTATACATAAAACAAGCGCTATCAAATTCGAAACACATAACTTGGTATACACAATGCCAACGCTATCAAATTTAAAACATAACATGGTATACATAAAACAAGCGCTATCAAATTTAAAACGCATCACTTGGTATACATAATGTGAATGCTATCAAATTTGAAACATAACATGGTACACATAAAACAAGCGCTATCAAATTCAAAACGCATAACTTGGTATACATAAAGCCAACGCTATCAAATTTAAAACGCATAACTTGGTATACATAATGTCAACGCTATCACATTTGGCATTTGCCCCTATTTTTAAATCAATAATTTTCTTTGTCCAACTCTCTCTAAAATAGCTTTTGAAAAGGTAGCTCTTTCCATCAAGGTAAGGAAGAAAAAAAACAAAAACTTGCAATAACTTAGGGAAGAAGAAACTTTTGCAACAACTTTAGGAAGAAGAAAAATCTTGCAACAACCTAAGGAGGAAGAATTTTTTTTGCAACAACTTAAGGAAGAAGAAAAATAAACTTTTGCAACAACTTAAGGAAGAAGAAAAAACTTGCAACAACTTAAGGAAGAAACAAATCTTTAGAAACAACTTGAGGAAGGAAAAAAAAACTTTGCAAAAACATAAAACACAAGAAAAACAACTTGCAGCAACTTAAGGAAGAAACAAATCTTTAGCAACAATCTAAGGAAGAAAAAAAACTTTGCAAAAACATAAAACACAAAAAAAACTTGCAACAGCCTAAGGAAGAAATTTTTTTTTTGCAACAACTTAAGGAAGAAAAATAAACTTTTGCAACAACTTAAGGAAGAAACAAATCTTTAGCAACAACTTAAGGAAGGAAAAAAAAAAACTTTGCAAAAACATGAAAAACAAGAAAAAAAAACTTGCATTAACTTAAGGAAGAAACAAATCTAGCAACAACTTAAGGAAGGAAAAAAAAAAACTTTGCAAAAACATAAAACACAAGAAAAGAAAACTTTGCAAAAACATAAAACACAAGAAAAAAAACACTTGCAACACCTTAAGGAAAAAAAAACTTTTGCAACAACGTATGCAAAAATTCATTGGCATGAAATGTAAAGGAAAAAACTCTATACGCATACATACTATTGAAAAAAAAAATCGGTAAAACACAGTGATTTTCTGGCTGAGAAGAAGCGAGGAATGAATGGTGAAAGTTTTATGCGATTTGCTCAAACGTCAGAATAATGAATGGAAATCTGTTAAACGGAAATGCAAAAGAGGAGGCTAAGTAAAAATATATATGAAGTAAAGGGGCATTCAGTAAAGCGCAGACCTCCGCCGCGGCAGCTTATTTTTCGACCTTTTGCTCGACCTCGACCTTTGACCTTAACATGTATTAGCTGTCGTGGATTTTCATACACTCAAATATGAACCAAGTTTGAAGTCTCTGTGACAACGATATCCAAACCTATGGCTGATTACGTGAATTGGGCATTTTGTTTGACCGTGACCTTGATCTTTGACCTTGACCTTCCAAATGTAACAATTTCCAGGTTTTTACATAACAGTTAATCCCAGCAAGTTTCATTACACAACGATTAAAAGTGTGGCCCAGGAAGCTGTTCACAAACAAACAAACACATAAACAAGGGGGTAAAACATAACCACCTTCCAACTTCGCTGGCAGAGGTAAAAATATGAAAAATGTAAAAATGTTAATATCTCCCACACATCAATTTTTTTACCTTTCCCGTTCGCAGCAATTATGGACCATGAATTGGAGATTCATTACGGGCTATTACAAAAAAAAAAAAAAAAAGAAAAAAAAGAGAGAGAGAGAGAGAGAGAGAGAGAGAGAGAGAGAGAGAGAGACCGAAGGGGGATGGTAGAGCCTTTCCATCATCTGTCAATTAGATGGGATACTGCAAAGCTGCGAACTGATTGCTCTAACGAGCTTGCACGCGAAATGAACTGGGCGGAATAATTCACGGGGAAATATCCCGTTTGGCCACGCCCCCCCGCTCGTTAGATTCGCTTCGAAAACAAGCATATAATTCACGTGCCTTGTACATTCACTTAATTGGAGATCTAATTCATGAGTCTTGTACATTCACTTAATTAGAGTCCACTTTTGTATTCTAATTCATTGGAGAAGGTAATGAGAAATGGTGGGAAGTCCACCATTTCAGATTTCAGAAATGAGTTGAATATTTCTATGTTCTGTGAGAGAGAGAGAGAGAGAGAGAGAGAGAGAGTATTTGAATGTACTTCCTAAGAGTGTATGTACTTCA
>NC_090769.1:22067709-22070209 GCF_036898095.1 Palaemon carinicauda
GTACTCCTTCAGTCCCAAAATAAAGCTCCACATTGTTACTCAAAAGGTACTCCTTCAGTCCCAAAATAAAGCTCCACATTGTTACTCAAAAGGTACTCCTTCAGTCCCAAAATAAAGCTCCACATTGTTTATGAAAACGTACTCCTTCAGTCCCAAAATAAAGCTCCACATTGTTACTCAAAAGGTACTCCTTCAGTCCCAAAATAAAGCTCCACATTGTTACTCAAAAGGTACTCCTTCAGTCCCAAAATAAAGCTCCACATTGTTTATGAAAACGTACTCCTTCAGTCCCAAAATAAAGCTCCACATTGTTACTCAAAAGGTACTCCTTCAGTCCCAAAATAAAGCTCCACATTGTTTATGAAAACGTACTCCTTCAGTCCCAAAATAAAGCTCCACATTGTTACTCAAAAGGTACTCCTTCAGTCCCAAAATAAAGCTCCACATTGTTTATGAAAACGTACTCCTTCAGTCCCAAAATAAAGCTCCACATTGTTACTCAAAAGGTACTCCTTCAGTCCCAAAATAACGCTCCACATTGTTACTCAAAAGGTACTCCTTCAGTCCCAAAATAAAGCTCCACATTGTTTATGAAAACGTACTCCTTCAGTCCCAAAATAAAGCTCCACATTGTTTATGAAAAGGCACTTCTTCAGTCCAATAATAAAGCTCCACAATGTTTATCAAAAGGTACTTCTTCAGTCCCAAAATAAAGCTCCACATTGTTTATCAAAAGGTACTCCTTCAGTCCCAAAATAAAGCTCCACATTGTTTATGAAAACGTACTCCTTCAGTCCCAAAATAAAGCTCCACATTGTTTATGAAAAGGTACTTCTTCAGTCCAATAATAAAGCTCCACAATGTTTATCAAAAGGTACTTCTTCAGTCCCAAAATAAAGCTCCACATTGTTTATCAAAACGTACTCCTTCAGTCCCAAAATAAAGCTCCACATTGTTTATCAAAACGTACTCCTTCAGTCCCAAAATAAAGCTCCACATTGTTTATGAAAACGTTCTTCTTCAGTCCCAAAATAAAGCTCCCCATTGTCTATCAAAACGTACTCCAGTTCAAAAATAAAGCTCCACTTTGTTTATCAAAACGTACTCCTTCAGTCCCAAAATAAAGCTCCACATTGTTTATCAAAACGTACTCCTTCAGTCCAATAATAAAGCTTCACATTGCGTGAACAAATTAATCCACCGCAGTGCAACCCCACGAAGAGTTCATTTTCCACCCCTCCACTCTCATCCTCTTCTAACAGCATCAACAAATAGACAGAATCAGTTAATAATAAGAGAAACATTAGCGCTGACAGGTAAACAACAAAAGCGCGGGCCCCAGGATTGCAAAGGAAAGGTCCCACAGACAACAGGATCTTCGAGCCATATTTGGGACTCGGAACCAATGATGATTATGGTAAGAACCGCTGTCGATGGCTGGACCCTTGCTTACCCCCCCCCCCTTACCCCAAACCTACCCCTTATCTCCCCCCTACCCACTTTCAGTTTTTATCGAAGATCTGGCTGGAACGTCGGGCATAAAGACTGGCCATCGTTTGGATATTCAAACCTTCAACCCAAAAGGTCAAGGTTAAGATTAAGATGCCAAGCTTACACTCGCACGACAATTCTCTCATGAGTTTTGAATCCGTTCTCATACAGGTCTTCTATCACACGATTGTAACAATTCATATGAACTGGTCCTCCTTTACAACTTCATATTTACAACTACAGCTCCTTGATTTAACGGATAAGTAAGATACGATGTTTATTATGGCATACATTTAAACGGATCACTTCACAAAGGTAATGAGCTGCCTTAGCAAACTGCTGCAAAATCGAATGCTATACATGATAATGCTAAAGTAAGCGAGTAGTACACACTAACGCTTGAGAAACGATACTATAAACTTGCTAATGATTAATGAAGTGAGTAGTGAGCACTAACTATAGAGGAACAAGACGACTATATACATGCTAATACTCAATTGAGAGAGTAGTACGCACTAACTATTGAGGAACAAGAAGACTATACACAAGCTAATGCTCAATTGAGCGAGTAGTACGCACTAACGCTTTAGGAACAATACTTTAAACTTGCTAATGCTAAATGAAGCGAGTACTACGCACTACCTATTGAGGAACTATACTGTATACAGTACTTGCTAATGCTCAATGAAGCGAGTACTACGCACTAACTCTTGAGGAACAATACTTTATACTTGCTAATGCTCAATGAAGCGAGCAGCACACACTAACTATTGAGGAACAATACTATATACTTGTTAATGCTCAATGAAGCGAGTAGCACACACTAACTGTTGAGGAACAATACTTTATCCTTGCTAATGCTAAATGAAGCGAGTACCACGCACTAACTCTTGAGGAACAATACTTTATACTTGCTAATGCTAAATGAAGCGAGTAGCACACACTAACGCTTGAGGAACAATACTATAAACTTTCCAAACTATTTCCTACCATGGTTAGCTAGCTAACT
>NC_090769.1:22075209-22077709 GCF_036898095.1 Palaemon carinicauda
TCAATTTTGATTTCGCCAAAATCGAAAGTTATGTATTCAACCCTGTCGGCGTTTGTTTGTTTGTTAGCAGCTTTACAAGAAAACTAATGTACCGATTTTGATCAAACTTGGTAGTCAGGTTGGATATGACCCAAGGATGAATCTGTAACATTTTGGATGAAGTACATCGAAGTACAAGTACGCAGCAGTACTTTGAAAATACTTCGCAATGTTAGGAAACTTTCCCGAGCTAAAAGGATACCTCCTGCGAGTCCGGGCAAACACGCCTCAATAAAAAAAAATTGTTTAGTGAATTATGTAATCTCTCTAAATCCATGAGTTCAGTTACCTTTTTTTGCAATTACCAATTTTTCAGTTATCTTTTTTTCAGTTACCATTTTTTCAGTTACCATTTTTTCAGTTATCTCTTTTTCAGTTACCATTTTTTTCTTCGTCAATCTCGAAATTCAAGAAGTTAATAAAATACGATTTAAAACTTCTATTAAAAAAGTATTCACGAGTCGATATATTTATGGTTTAAAAACACATTTAGATAAATAGTAAAAATTTCAATTGTAAATGCACTATAAGTAAAATAAAAAAAATATTCATGTAAATATACGATGATATATATATATATATATATATATATATATATATATATATATATATATATATATATATATATATACATATATATATATATATATATATATATATATATATATATATGTATGCATACATATACACATACACTATATATATATATATATATATATATATATATATATATATATATATATATATATGCATACACACACATATAATCTATATATATATACATATTTATATATACATACACACACACACACACATATATATATATATATATATACATTATATATATATATATATATATATATATATACATTATATATATATATATATATATATATATTGTATGTGTATATGTATACATACATATATATATGTGTGTATATATATACACAGTATATATGTATATATACATATATAAATGTATATATACATATGTGTGTGTTATAAATTATAAGATAGTAAATATGCATTTCATAATGAAAGAAAAAATAAAGTTTCATGATCAAGACTATGTTGTTCATTACCACCCTTTACCGGATCTCTGTCCATTAACGACCCATTAAAGGAGATAATGGACACCCATTATCAAATGGTTCCAAATCTTGGGCCACATCTGATTTTCGCTTCGCCGTGACTTTTTAAAGGGGAGCAACGTAATTCCATTAACCTATGAATGATATGAAATACCATTATTATTATTTCCCTGTTGGAGTCCATGGGCTTATAGTATCTTGCTTTTGCAACTAGGGTTGTAGCTTGGCAAGTAGTAATAATAATAATAATAAAAATCATAATAATAATAATAATAATAATAATAATAATAATAATAATAAAAATAATAATAATAATTATAATAATAATAAAAATAATAATAATAATAATAATAATAATAATAATAATAATAATAATAATGGGGATATCATAGCTGTTAGAGCTGTAGTAAGTATTTTCGAAATAATAATAATAATAATAATAATAAAAATAAAAATAATAATAATAATAATAAAAATGATAATAATAATAATGATAATAATAATAATAATAATAATAATAATTATAATAATAATAATAATGGGGATATCATAGCTGCTAGAGCTGTAGTAAGTATTTTCAAAATAATAATAATAATAATAATAATAATAATAAAAATAATAATAATAATAATAATAACAATATCATACCTGCAAGAATGGTAGTAATGATTTTCCAAATGATATCATTAATGTAAAAATTGGATTGACTTTAAGAACTCTCTCTCTCTCTCTCTCTCTCTCTCTCTCTCTCTCTCTCTCTCTCTCTCTCTCCCTCTCTCTCCCATCCCACATCCCTGTGTCATAAGCCCGATCATATGCGATAGGAATACATTCTTTCTCCCACGGCATTCATTTTCACCAGCATAACTCAGCCTAAAATCATTTCTATGGCTACGAACGCACACAAGAGTAAGGGTTGCCAAGTTGGCCTTTTTCAGGCTAAAAAACATCAAATTTGGCCTTTTTTTAATTCGGTTGGCCTTTAGTAATATGAAATAAGATAGGCCCTAAAAAAAAAAACATCAAATTTGGCCTTTTTTAAAATTTGGTTGGACTTTAGTCATATGAAATAAGGTAGGCCTTAAAAAAAAAACATCAAATTTGGCCTTTTTAAATTTGGTTGGTCTTTATTAATATGAAAAAACGTGGACCTTAAATACTATATTTTTGGCCTTTTTCTGCTACTGGGTGGGCCTTTTCAAGCGGCGGTTGATTACAAGTTGGCCTTTTTCAGGCCAAAAAAGATCAAATTTGGCCTTTTTTAATTTGGTTGGCCTTTAGTAATATGAAATAAGTAGCCCTTAAATACTATATTTTTGGGCCTTTTTCTGCTAATGGGGGCCTTTAAAGCTTCGGTTGGTTGCCAGGCT
>NC_090769.1:22080209-22082709 GCF_036898095.1 Palaemon carinicauda
AATTTATAATGATAATTTTAATAATAATAATAATAATAAATAATAATAATAATGATAATTTTGATAATAATAATAATTTTAATAATAATAATAATAATAATAAAAATAATAATAAAACCAAACACAGGAAAGTTAGCATGCTGGCATTTCCAAGTCGTGTAGTAGCATTCAGGAAACCCCGCTCATTAATTCCGTGTTATGCAGCAGCGATCATAAATCCACATTATGCAAGCGATATCACGCAAGAGCCTCTTTCAAAGGGGAAAGAAGACCCCCCTCCCCCCGTATCCTCAGTTATGGCTGAAGGGGATACATACCCCTCCCCCCCGTATCCTCAACAGCCCTTTTATAGTATGATAAAGCAGAAGGATTTCTTCGATCCTGCCGAAGCTATTTATAATCTTTACTCGCGGCCACAAACACCAGCTTCGTCTCCTTCATCTCTTTCCAACGCTGCCATCAATTTTAGGAATTCTTCCTCTTCCTTGTTTTGTGCTATTTCTTTGTTTGATTTTCTTTTTCCAGCTTGTCCACTATAGTCGTTATTATTATTATTATTATTATCATTATTATTATTATTATTATTATTATTATTATTATTATTATTATTATTATTATTATTGTTGTTGCTGCGTTGTTGGTTTTGTTGTTATTATTATTATTATTATTATTATTATCACTTGCTAAATTACAACCCTAATTGGAAAAACAGGATGCTATAAGCCCAAGGGCTATATCAGGGAAAATAGCCCAGTGATGGAAGAAAATAAGGAAATAAACTACGAGGGAAATAATGAGTATGAAACATATTAAAAACGTTAAAAAATCCATTCTTCATAAAAAAAAAAAAAATGCAAATAAACATGGTTTCCATCCATGAGGTGAAAAATTGATTTCCTTTTATGGACAAATAACGAAGATTTATTCACGCACTCGGCCCTAACGAATATTCTGTCCAAGTACCTATATTATTATTATTATTATTATTATTATTATTATCATTAGCCAAGCTACAACCCTAGTTGGAAAACCAAGATGCTATAAGCCCAAGGGCTCCAATAGGGAAAAATAGCCCAGTGAGGAAAGAAAATAAGGAAATAAATAAATGATGGGAACAAATTAACAATAAATAATTCTAAAAACAGTAACAACGTAAAAATAGATATGTCCTGTATAAACTATTACCAACGTCAAAAACAGATATGTCTTATATAAACTATTAACAACGTAAAAACAGATATGTCATACATAAACAATAAAAAGACTCATGTCAGCCTGGTCAACATAAAAACATTTGCTCCAACTTTGAACTTTTGAAGTTCTACTGATTCAACTACCCGATTAGGAAGATCATTCCACAACTTGGTAACAGCTGGAATAAAACTTCTAGAATACTGTGTAGTATTGAACCTCATGATGGAGAAGGCCTGGCCATTAGAATTAACTGCCTGCCTAGTATTACGAACAGTATTGAACTATCCAAGGAGATCTGAATGTAAATGATGGTCAGAGTTATGAAAAATCTTGTGCAACATTCATAATGAACTAATTGAACGACGGTGCCAAAGATTAATATCTACTTCAGGAATAAGAAATTTAATAGACCGTAAAGTTTCTGTCCAACAAATTAAGATGAGAATCAGCAGCTGAAGACCAGACAGGAGAACAATACTCAAAACAAGGTAGAATGAAAGAATTAAAACACTTCTTCAGAATAGATTGATCACCGAAAATCTAAAAAGACTTTCTTGTAAGCCAATTTTTTGTGCAATTGAAGAAGACACAGACCTAATGTGTTTTTCAAAAGTAAATTTGCTGTCGAGAATCACACCTAAAATTTTACAAGAGTCATACAAATTTAAAGAAACATTATCAATACTGAGATACGGATGTTGAGGAGCCACCGTCCTTGACCTACTTACAATCATACTTTGAGTTTTGTTAGGATTCAACTTCATACCCCACAATTTGCACCATGCACTAATTTTAGCTAAATCTCTATTAAGGGATTCACCAACCCCAGATCTACATTTAGGGGATGGAATTGATGCAAAGAGAGTAGCATCATCTGCATATACAACAAGCTTGTTTTCTAGGAAGATCATTTCACAACTTTGCCAAAGCTGGAGTAAATCTTCTAGAATACTGTGTAGTATTGAGCCTCATGATGGAGAAGGCCTGGCTATTAGAATTAACTGCACGGAAAACCATTAACACATTTGAATTAATCAAATTATATGCGGAATATCCAAAACGCGACTCATACGTCATACCTTAGAAAATAATTATGGACGATAAGAATGGTTATAGAATGAGAAGAAATAAGATTTACCCTAAAATTAGGCAATTGGAACAATTTTTTATTGGTAAGCATTATCCAAATGTGACAATACATAAAAAACTGGTCCCAAGAAGCTCTTGACTCCCACAAAAAAAAAAAAAAAAAAAAAAAAAAAACATGGATTTCACTAACCAGCCACAGCGAATGTATTTAAGTAAC
>NC_090769.1:22087709-22095209 GCF_036898095.1 Palaemon carinicauda
TCTGGAGTTTCTTAGAGTAAGAACGGAACAAAAAAAGTTAATTTCAGGCACTAGGTATTAGGACTAATTAGTTCTACAAACATGACAAACACACACACACACACACACATATATATATATATATATATATATATATATATATATATATATATATATATATATATATATATATATATGTGTGTGTGTGTGTGTGTGTGTGTGTGTGTTATTCCATAATCAGGAAAGCTGTACTAGCTAAGGCCACCCATACTAGATTGGTTTGCTGTAATCGGTCAGACAAAATTCTCCCTCCATCACCAATTCGCATTGGCCAAAGTAGTAATGGAAATAGCCAAACTCCAGACGTGAGTAAGGACACGTCTGAGACCTTTGTCCTGCAGTGGGGTAGAATCATCTGTTTTTGTTGTTATTTATGGAATCATTTATGAAAATTTCAAACACTTAATATTGCAAATATACCTAAACATAATCATTTATGACATTGAATATTTATTTTTGATAAAGATTCCCCAACTGGCATAAAACGCAAAGTATAGATAATTTCCTATGCAAATCACATACTTCCAAATTGCCAAAAGTCTTTAATTTAGACCTCAGTCTGTCAACGGATGATTCAAGAAACCAGCACGCCCACTAGCCAATCTGCACCAGTTCTAAAAATGGCAGAAACTCAGCCTGGAGTAAACCCGTTTTTTGATCTGAGTGATTCCCTCGGTAGAAAATTTGAATAAGTCGACTCCAGAAGCGTATATCGCAAGACAGAATATGGTCCCAAAAACAAGCTCTGAGATACAGGATCTAATATTACAAAACCAATAGAACTCTTAAAATAACTGTAACAAGAGGCAAGCGGTAAATTGCAAATCTATAGTCCATTTCTTTTAGCGATGCATATTTGCACCGACTCGCAGCGGTACCCTTTTAGCTCGGAAAAGTTTCCGGATCGCTGATTGGTTGGACAAGTTCATTCTAACCAATCAGCGATCAGGAAACTTTTCCGAGCTAAAAGGGCACCGCCACGAGTCGGTGCAAATATGCATCACTAAAAGAAATGGACTATAATATTTTTCTAGTAGATTTTAAGCGAATTTTAAACTCGTACAACTAACTCGCTCCAAGATAACGCATCGCCATTATCTTCGGGCCCTGATAACACATCACCATTATCTTCGGGCCCAGATAACACATCGCCATTATCTTCGGGCCCAGATAACACATCACCATTAGCTTCGGGCCCAGATAACACATTGCCATTATCTTCGGGCCCAGATAACACATCGCCATTAGCTTCGGGCCCAGATAACACATCGCCATTAGCTTCGGGCCCAGATAACACATCGCCATTATCTTCGGGCCCCGATAACACATCGCCATTAGCTTCGGGCCCAGATAACACATCGCCATTAGCTTCGGGCCCAGATAACACATCGCCATTATCTTCGGGCCCCGATAACACATCGCCATTAGCTTCGGGCCCAGATAACACATCGCCATTAGCTTCGGGCCCAGATAACACATCGCCATTATCTTCGGGCCCAGATAACACATCGCCATTATCTTCGGGCACAGATAACACATCACCATTATCTTCAGACACACGTTGGAAGAGATTCATGTATGCAGGCACGTATTTAAGAGCTCCAGTGATTGGCCAAGTGAATGAAGACATTCTGGCTTTAGATAATAAATGAAAGCAAGATAAGTTCGTGGCCTGGCAGATCCCCAAAGGAGAGAAGATGTTCGCTCAATCATTTGTCTTGTAAATTTTGCACTCGAGAGTATGATTAGTCTATTAAGGATTTTATGTTCAGGGAAAAACAACTGCTGTATTGTACACACACATTCTCTCTCTCT
The DNA here is from genome assembly GCF_036898095.1 of Palaemon carinicauda. Taxonomy (NCBI): domain Eukaryota; kingdom Metazoa; phylum Arthropoda; class Malacostraca; order Decapoda; family Palaemonidae; genus Palaemon; species Palaemon carinicauda. The sequence continues at coordinate 22,089,564 of NC_090769.1, forward strand.
CTCTCTCTCTCTCTCTCTCTCTCTCTCTCTCTCTCTCTCTCTCTCTCTCTCTCTCTCTCTGTAAAGCTGACCATGATGGAACTTTACATACTAACTAGCGTACTCGATCCGTCAAAAATGACAAAAATATTCAAATAGATACTTTGTGCATACACATAGATTTGACAGAGTGGGCGTGACCGGAAAGAAAGAATACATACATACATACATACATACAGTATATATACATTATATATATATATATATATATATATATATATATATATATATATATATATATATATATATATATATATACACACATATATATGTATATCTTTTATCAAATGATTTACCAGACGTGAAAACATAATTGACAGTATTAATTTATATTCTTAATAAAGCAATGATTGTGAAAGCACAACATTCTACTAATGAACAAGGTAAAATATTTAGTGATTCTATATATATATAAGAGAGAGAGAGAGTCTCTCTCTCTCTCTCTCTCTCTCTCTCTCTCTCTCTCTCTCTCTCTCTCTCAGTTATAAGGAACAGCAGGATACAGCATGACTCTAAAAAGACACATGAATTGACATGTGGACCCTATCATTTTGGCTCTTTACCTCAGAAATGAGAAAAAAAAAAGCCATTCAATGTGGGTAGATAATTGTTGGTGCTTTTACATCCCTGCCTCAATTTGTCTCGTTCCATAATGGTCCTGAAGTTCTGGGAGAATTAATTTGATATTGGTGGAAGTTTTTCAATTGTATGAAAATAATAATTGCTTTGATGGGTTTTAAACATTGTTGTTATTATTATTATTATTATTATTATTATTATTATTAGTAGTAGTAGTAGTAGTAGTAGTAGTAGTAGTGGTAGTGGTAGTGGTAGTGGTAGTGGGTAGTAGTAGTAGTAGCAGCAGCAGCGATTTTACCAATCTTTGCCAATAATTTTGGTTTAAAAGCTAATTATATATTTTTTTAACCATATTATTATTATTATTATTATTATTATTAGTAGTAGTAGTAGTAGTAGTAATAGTAGTAGTAGCAGCTGCATTAATTTGATATTGGTGGAATAGTTTCAATTATATTAAACTAATAATCTCTGGCACACCTTGCATGAATAAGTGGACCCTGTCACACCCTTACTTCGCGGCGAGTTACCAGATAGTATAGGGAGAGATGGCATATATGGTGGGCTGGGCTAACCACAGGAACTCGCCGGGCAGTAAGGGTGCGGCTGGGTGTACCTATGAGCGAGTTGTACCATGAATTCCCGTATCCAACTGTATAAATCGCTTAAGATAATCTTTAAAATGACAAGCTACTAGTTTTCTTTGCGGCGCAATTTATGGCATCATTTGGCATGTAGCCAGTATCAATTGCGCAACTTCGATATTTCTTTTGTATCAATTCGCTTGTTTTCGTATGTTTTGGATACTGTGAATAGTGCGCAGTCATTGGTAATGAAGGCTAAATATTGGTAAAAAAAATATGCTCTTTGTAATAAAGGCCAAATATTGGCCCAAAAATATGCTTCTGGCAATAAAGGCTAAGCATTGCCCCAAAACATGCTCCTATCAATAAAGGCTAAATATAGCCCAGAAAATGCTCCTAGTAATAAATGGTAAATATTAACCAAAATTATGCTCTTAGTAATACACAAGTATGCTCTTAGTAAGAAATGCTAAATATTGCCCAAAATTATGCCCCTAGTAATAAAGGCTAAGTATCCCCCCAAAAATATGCTCCTTGAACAACCACGTTCGTTTCTCTATTCGGTGTGTCCCTCTGAATCTGTGCAAAACTTTGGAATGTCGTTGGGAATTTAACCAGTCTGTCCACTCCTCCTCCTCCTCCTCGCAGCGCATCTCTGCAACTGGGTACAGAGACGCTGATTCACCCTCCTAAAGAAGCAGGTCTCTCCTCTTCTGGACCACAACGTAACACTTCGATCAAGTGGCTCGATAAAGCTTTAACGAGTTACCCGTTTTACATTCATTTCCAGGCGTTGGTGGGTGGTGTTTTTGAGAGAGAGAGAGAGAGAGAGAGAGAGAGAGAGAGAGAGAGAGAGAGAGAGAGAGTAGTAGGTGGAGGAGGAGGAGGGAATAGAAACACTTAATTCAGGAACTGCCTCAAATAATCTATTCTTGAGAGAGGAATATTCAATACCCGTCCAAGACGAGTACAATACCATACTCTCCAACATCCGGGTCATTGTATTCTCAACTGTGAACTGCACTTCATTTCACCTCTCTCTCTCTCTCTCTCTCTCTCTCTCTCTCTCTCTTCTCTCCTCTCCTCTCCTCTCTCTCTCTCTCTCTCTCTCTCTCTCTCTCTCTCTCTCTTTATATATATATAATATATATACAATTCTCCTGTAGCTTATCTATTTCCGTATTTCCTTTCCTCACTGGGCTATTTTTCCCTGTTGGAGCCTTTGGACTTATAGCATCTTGCTTTTCCAACTAGGGTTGTAGCATGGATTTTAATAATAATAACAATAAAATATATATATATATATATATATATATATATATATATATATATATATATATATATATACAGTATATACATTGATACATTGTAAAAGGGGATTTGAAAATAGTTCAGTCACACTAATTAGAGAGAGAGAGAGAGAGAGAGAGAGAGAGAGAGAGAGAGAGAGAGAGAGAGAGAGAGAGAGAGAGAGAAAAGAAAAGAGGATTTTGCCTTATAAGGCGCCAAGGGGGCAACAGTCGACCACAACCCACAACTGACCTTGGATAGGTGTGGCTCGAGGTCAAGATTGCAGGAAAGGTCAGTTCAGCCCTCAACCCCCCCCCTATCCCCCCGTCCCCCCTCCCCGCCACCCCCCCCCCTCCTCAGTCACCATGCAAAGTCACGACTGGTTTTTGAATGGGGTCAAGAAGTTCACACATCACATCTGCATAGATTACACCCATGGGGCCATTATGCGCATCTCATTAATGAGGGTCCGAGACGAATACAATCGAATACAATCGAATACAATACCTTCGAATATAATACCTTTATTTGTCTTCTTGGGGACATGTGGAATGGCGGGTTCTACCCAGCGGTGAAGAGGATAGAGATTTTATTTTTGGGGAAATATAAATATCGAACCTAGGTAGTATTAACTATAAGAAAAGACTTACGTCAACCTATTCAACATGAAAAAAAATTTGCTGCAAGATTGAACTTTTGAACTACTACTACTACTACTACTACTACTACTACTACTACTACTACTACTACTACTACTAATAATAATAATAATAATAATAACAACAACAATGATAAAAATGTTCAAAAGTCATCAAAGCAATTATTAGTTTAATATAATTGAAACTATTCCACCAATATCAAATTAATGCTACTACTACTACTACTACTACTACTACTACTACTACTACTACTACTACTAATAATAATAATAATAATAATAATAGGGTTAAAAAAATATATATAATTAGCTTTTAAACCAAAATTATTGGCAAAGATTGGTAAAATCGCTGCTACTACTACTACTACTACTACTACTACTACTACTACTACTACTACTACTAATAATAATAATAATAATAATAACAATAACAATGTTTTAAAACCCATCAAAGCAATTATTATTTTCATACAATTGAAAAAATTCCACCATTATCAAATTAATCCTCCCAGAACTTCAGGACCATTTTGGAACGAGACATAAATTGAGGCAGGGATGTAAAAGCTCCAACAATTATCTACCCACATTGAATGTTTTTTTTTTTTTTTTTTTTTTTTTTTTTTTTTTTTTTTTTTTTTTTTTTTTTTTTTTTAGGTAAAGAGCCAAAATGATAGGGTCCACATATCAATTCATGTGTCTTTTTAGAGTCATGCTGTATCCTGCTGTTCCTTATAACTGAGAGAGAGAGAGAGAGAGAGAGAGAGAGAGAGAGAGAGAGAGAGAGAGAGAGAGAGATAGAGATTATCATCCAGTCAAACATCTGTTGTTTGATCATATGTACATATACACGACACTTTTGGGATATCTTTAATTGAGAGAGAGAGAGAGAGAGAGAGAGAGAGAGAGAGAATTATTATCTAGTCAAACATCTGGTGTTTGATCATATGTACATATACACGACACTTTTGGGATATCTTTAACTGTGAGAGAGAGAGAGAGAGAGAGAGAGAGAGAGAGAGAGAGAGAGAGAGAGAGAGAGAGAGAGAGAGAGAGAGAGAGAAATTCTTTGTATATATATATATATATATATAAATATATATATATATATATATATATATATATATATATATATATATATATATATATATATATATATATATATATATATATATATATATATATATATATAGTAAATATCCAGTAACGCACAGCATTTCAGGACGTATGACTACCCAGTCTCTCCTCGTCTCTCTGGTAGATGGGTGAGGGAGTAGTCATGCCCCGTTGAGAGGGGGTACCCAGAGAAGTACACTCGGACACTATAATGTGTGTGTGCATATATCTAAATATTTAGCCCTCATTTTGACGGGTCATGTACACTAGTTTTACTATAATCTATTAATAAACTAATAATTAACTTGTACAGTTGGCTTCATTGATTCTGGTACACTCCACAGGTAGCAAGAGACTCTCCAGCTATGATAAGCAGCTCTTCTAGGAGAAGGGCACTCCAAAATCAAACCATTGTTCTCTAGTTTTGGGTAGTGCCATAGCCTCTGTACCATGGTATTCCACTGTCTTGGATTAGAGTTCTCTTGTTTGAGGGTACACTCGGGCACACTGTTCTATCTAGTTTCTCTTTCTCTTGTTTTGTTATAGTTTTTAAAGTTTATATAGGAAATATTCATTTTAATGTTGTTACTATTCTTAAAATACTTTATTTTTCCTTATTTCCCTTCCTCACTGGGCTATTTTCCCTGTTGGAGCCCCTGGGCTTATAGCATCCTGCTTTTCCAATTAGGGTTGTAGCTTAGCATTTGATAATAATAATAATAAAGGAGACGTCAGCGTACCTGAATTAATGCAGCCAACTGTACGAAACAAATCTTTTAAATTCATTATATATATATATATATATATATATATATATATATATATATATATATATATATATATATATATATATATATATACATATTATTGTATAGATACATAGATATACAGTATATACTTATGTATAGAATTTTACGAGAAAAATAAATAGTTTGACGCTCATTATTCTTAAGAAAATAATACCAAATTAAATGGGGAAAAAGTGCAATTATTTCCTTAAGCCGCTAATAATTATGTTTTCAGGTCCAAGGGAAATTTTGACCTGTAATGATAGCAATTAACCTTTTACAGGAAGCCTCATTTACTTTAATTGTAAACCATTAAAATTAAACCCAGAAGCTGACTAAAATTATCAGTAAGTTTCCATCGGGAAAATATTCAAGTTTTAATTTATAAAGAGAGCAGAAACATGCGTTTAAATGTGTAATTTAAAAAAAAGGAAAAAACGTAAATACGTGTTTACGATTCTTTTTACTAGAAAGAGGGGCTGGCATTAAAGAAAATCAAGAATGTAGTCGATGCCCAATTGCTAATATTGATAGGAATGACTTCAAACGATTAAACATATTACTGCATCGCAAGATAACAACGATAATTGTCAAT
>NC_090769.1:22100209-22102709 GCF_036898095.1 Palaemon carinicauda
CTTCTTAATTCATAAATTTCTTAGCAGGATATAAAAATAAAGTTATTCGAATCACAAGATCACGCGAAACCCATAACTCACTTCAAGTTAGAAATTAAACAACATTCTAGAAACACTTTTTGAGATCTATGAAACTCTATGGAAAAACTGTCTCTTTAAACTAGTTTCTGTGAGACCACTCACTTCAAGTTAGAAATTAAACAACATTTTAGACACTTTTAGAGACCTATGAAACTGTATGAAAAACTGTCTTTTAAAACTGGTTTCTGTGTGACCACTCACTTCAAGTTAGAAATCAAACAACACTTTTAGAGACCTTTGAAACTCTATGAAAAAACTGTCTCTTTAAACTGGTTTCTGCGTGACCACTCACTTCAAGTTAGAAATTAAACAACATTTTAGAAACACGTTTTGAGACCTATGAAAGCATGAAAAACTGTCTTTTAAAACTGGTTTCCGTCTGACCACTCGCTTCAAGTTAGAAATTAAACTTCATCAGTCTGAGAACCACTTTTTGAGACCTATGAAGCTATGAAAAACTGTCTTTTGAAACTGGTTTCTGTCTGACCACTCGCTTTAAGTTAGAAATTAAACAACACTTTTAGAAACACTTTTTGAGACCTTTGAAACTATGAAAAACTGTCTCTTTAAACTGGTTTCTGTCAGATCACTCACTTCAAGTTAGAAATTAAACTTCATCAATCTGAGAACCACTGTTTGAGACCTATGAAACTATGAAGAACTGTCTTTTAAAACTGGTTTCTGTGTGACCACTCACTTCAAGTTAGAAATCAAACAACATTTTAGAAACACTTTTTGAGACCTATGAAACTCTATGAAAAACTGTCTCTTTAAACTAGTTTCTGTCTGACCACTCACTTCAAGTTAGAAATAAAACTTCATCAATCTGCGAACCACTGTTTGAGACCTATAAAACTATGAAAAACTGTCTTTTAAAACTGGTTTCTGTCTGACTACTCACTTCAAGTTAGAAATCCAACAACACATTTCGAGACCTATGAAACTCTGAAAAACTTTTTTAAAACTGGTTTCTGTGTGACCACTCACTTCAAGTTAGAAATCAAACTTCACAAATCTTAGAACCACTTTTAGAGACCTTTGAAACTATGAAAAACTCTCTCTTTAAACTGGTTTCTGTGTGACCACTCACTTCAAGTTAGAAATTAAACAACATTTTTAGAGATCTATGAAACTCTATGAAAAACTGTCTCTTTAAACTGGTTTCTGTGTGACCACTCACTTCAAGTTAGAAATTAAACAACATTTTTAGAGATCTATGAAACTCTATGAAAAACTGTCTCTTTAAACTGGTTTCTGTGTGACCACTCACTTCAAGTTAGAAATTAAACAACATTTTTAGAGATCTATGAAACTCTATGAAAAACTGTCTCTTTAAACTGGTTTCTGTGTGACCACTCACTTCAAGTTAGAAATTAAACAACATTTTTAGAGATCTATGAAACTCTATGAAAAACTGTCTCTTTAAACTGGTTTCTGTGTGACCACTCACTTCAAGTTAGAAATTAAACAACATTTTTAGAGATCTATGAAACTCTATGAAAACCTGTCTCTTTAAACTAGTTTCTGTGTGACCACTCACTTCAAGTTAGAAATTAAACAACACTTTTTGAGACCTATGAAACTCTATGAAAAACTGTCTTTTAAAACTAGTCTCTGTCTAACCACTCACCTCAAGTTAGAAATTAAACAACACTTTTTGAGACCTTTGAAACTATGAAAAACTGTCTTTTAAAACTGGTTTCTGTGTGACCACTCACTTCAAGTTAGAAATTAAACAACAAAAATATTAAAACCACTCTGTGAAACTATGAAACTCTATGAAAAAACTGTCTTTTAAAACTGGTTTCAGTGTGACCACGGTCACATATCTTCCGCAGATACGGGCGTGACCAGCGGTGCCTTTAGAATGAATGGTTCCAAGTTGAGACACTGTCAAAATGACGTAATATTACCACGGGTTTTAAAGGCCATGTGACGCGCCGCGCAGAAAGCGGGGTTGTAAAAATCGCACGCATATAGATGCATATACTGTAGATAAGGTATCATTTCTAGTTATATCAAGACATTAAAAGAGATGGATTGGTAAGGTTAAAAGATAGTGTATAATCGAGAGGGTGTTTTTTAGAAAAAAAAAATTTAAATTTCTAATGATCAAAATCATTTAAATTATTATTATCTAAATCACTAAAGTTATTATATAAGATAATGTATAATCAAGAGGGTGCTTCAAGTTTAGAAAAAAAAATATTAGTTATAATTAAAATAATTAAAATTATTAACAAAATCATTAAAATTATTAACAAAGTCATTAAAATTATTATCAAAATCATAAAAATTATTATCAAAATCATTAAAATTATCATCAAAATCATAAAAATTATTATCAAAATCATTAAAATTATTATCTAAATCCTTAAAATTATTATCAAAATCATTAAAATTATGATCTAAATTACTA
>NC_090769.1:22105147-22110147 GCF_036898095.1 Palaemon carinicauda
CACACTTCAAACTTGGTTCAATTTGAGTGTATGAAAATCAAATTATTATATGTTAAGGTCAAAGGTCAATGTCAAGTTCGAGCAAAAGGTTGAGAAATATGCTGCCACGGCGGAGGTCTGCACTCTACTGAGTACCAATCTAGTTATTATTATTATTATTATTATTATTATTATTATTATTATTATTATTATTATTAAGGTACGACCCTAGTTGGAAAAGCAGGATGCTATAAGCTTAAGGGTTCCAACAGATGTTGGCTTTAGAAACATAAAACAAAAGCTGATAAGGCGTAGTAGCTAGATGCACAAGGTCCACAGCAAAGACCCTGTAGTAATACGTACAGCGCACCACGGGAGGAGTACTGAAGGCACAACACCCATACAGTGTCCTCTCATAGTGGTAGACACCAGGAAGCTGACTACACTGTCAGTGAAGAGTTGAATGAATTGAATATCTCTTGAGAGGGATTGATACAAATAGATATTCTTCACATCAACTTCACAAGGCGATGGTGGTATAGTGGTTAGCATAGCTGCCTTCCAAGCAGTTGACCCGGGTTCGATTCCCGGCCATCGCAAGGATTTTATTTCACGAGATTAAAGTATTTAAATGATAGTACATTATATCTTTTAAAAAATATTCTGAGAGAGAGAGAGAGAGAGAGAGAGAGAGAGAGAGAGAGAGAGAGAGAGAGAGAGAGAGAGAGAGAGAGAGAGGCATCGATGACTGCACTCATGTCTAGTCTGTAATACATAAATTGTTAAAACAACTGTTTTCCCTAAATAATTTACTGATGAAATTTTCAATTAAATATGCGAAGAACCAGCTGAGAACTGATTAGAGTTCTTTAAACTCGAATGCAAGTTTTGTATTAACAAGCAAAAATAATAACTAATATGGATAGGTCTTGAAGTATTTGCAAATTATATGTTGCCTTTTGCTCATATAAGTTGATATGAGAGAGAGAGAGAGAGAGAGAGAGAGAGAGAGAGAGAGAGAGAGAGAGAGAGAGAGAGAGAGAGAGAGTTCCTGAATACCATGACAGCATAAAGGATAAATATAATTTTATAATAGAAGCATAAGACCAAAATTAAATCTTTCATGAACATATAATTTTTAACATCATGTATCCACTGCCTTATTCCTGCCTTTGCCTTTATTATACTCAACGCAGGGAGAAAGGACCGGTAAGGGACGACACCTGGCTTTAAACGGATTTTCCCTATTATGCCACTTTTCCAGTTTACCGTTTTCCTATCTTTCTCTATGTCTGTTTCTATATAAATTATTGTATTTCTAAAATTGTAGCTGAAATGACACTATTTTCAACATCACCTGAGGTAAAATTCAAGGTGTGTTTTCTGTATGATTCTTCCCATCCTAAACATGTCATATGTGCAGGATCCGTCCCCACGCTCATATGCTAGATGTTGCCTCTACGCACACTGTGACATGAACACGTACTTGCAATGGACCGTTCACCTGTTTCTAGCTCGCCATATGGCAACCATCAGAGCTAAGCTAAGGCAGATTTCTACACTGTGAACAGGTATTTCTTGGGAGAGAGAGAGAGAGAGAGAGAGAGAGAGAGAGAGAGAGAGAGAGAGAGAGAGAGAGAGAGAGAGAACCTTACCTTATTGCCTTGTGCCTTATTTTTTGTTTGGGTTCCCCTAGGTCCCTCAGTGTGAGGCACCTCGAGAGAGAGAGAGAGAGAGAGAGAGAGAGAGAGAGAGAGAGAGAGAGAGAGAGAGAGAGAGAGATTAGTAAAAAACTCACCATCAGAGATAGAATATTGTCATAAACTCAACAGATAGAGAGAACAAAAAAAATGAGAAAAGTGTATGCGAGATGTGATCAGTGGTGACATGGTATCAATAAGGAATTCCGTTTCAACCCCGGTGCCTTACCCGATCGGCCTTTTCTCGCTGCGTTGAGTATAGAAAACCAAAACCATCAAGAGCCCAATAAAACATACGTCAACTAATAACTCATCAAGAAGGAAAAGTTGGCCACTAAAACCCAACACCATCAAATCATGGAAACAGTGGAAAACAAGTGACTTTTAAGTGGAAAATAAGTGACTTCTAAGATCACAATCTTGAAGAGAAGTAAAAGAAGTTGAACAATCCCCGCTACATTTAAGAAGTCCTTTGGGGATAATATTCGGGATCCAGTCTTAAAAAAAATAATAATAATGATAATGATAATAATGGAAGAAATGAACAATAGTGTAAGCGAATAAATAAAAATATCAACAGAAAGAAAACGAATATATACAAATACTTATATATATATATATATATATATATATATATATATATATATATATATATATATGATACAGTATATATATATATGAATATGTATATATACAGTATATATATATATATATATATATATATATATATATATATATATACATATATATATACATATATATATATATATATATATATATATATATATATACTGTATCTATATATATATATATATATATATATATATATACTGTATCTATATATATATAAATATATATATAATACAGTATATATATATATATATATATATATATATATATATATATATATATATATATTATATATATATATAATATATATATATATCTAGTGTTTGTGTACAGGCACGTACCCTTTTCTATTAACACCATATATTAAACTATCAAAGCACAACCTCCATTTATTCCATTCTCGTGGAAGGTTCCCCCAAGAGGTTTCCCGTGGTTATGTGGGTGCTCTACCCCAATTGCACCCCACCATTCAAGGCGCACTGCGAGGCATAGGTGGGCGGGGTGGGCGGGGGGGGGGGCGTAGTCTGGGAGGGGGGGAGGGGGGGGATAACATGATGGTCATTCCCACGTAGCTATTAAGGGATGTGCAATTTCCTTTGTTGCATGAATGTTTGCAGTCCACATGGGAATGTTGCACGAAGTTGCTGCTTTCGGATAGTTTTTTTTTTTCCCCCGTCAAGATGATTACCACCTTATATGAACCCGTGCGCATGCACGGACGCAGACACACACACACGCGCTCACATAATATATATATATATATATATATATATATATATATATATATATATATATATATATATATATATAAATATATATATATATATAAATACATATATGTATAAAATATGTATTATATATATACATGTATATGTATATATATATTATATATATATAATATACATATATATACATACATGTAATATATATACATATAATAATATATATATATATATATATATATATATGTATATGTATATATATATATATATATATATATATTATATATTATATATATATATATATATATATGTATATATATATATATATTATATATTATATATATATACACATTATACATATATTAACATATACATGTAATATATATATATATACATAATATATATATATATATATATATATATATATATATATATATATATAATATACTGGTCAGTCAATTGACCGTCACAAGCCAATTACTACGTTTTATTCATTCTTCTACCGTTATCACATCTACCCACAGATAAAGGATCTTTATTTCGAACAATGTTACCTTATGTTAAGTGCAAGCTGATATGTAAATGCATGGGGCATTGTGATACACGCCTTCTTGTTGGAGGTTAAGAGAGTCCTGTTGGAGGTTAAGAGACTCCTGTTGGAGGTTAAGAGACTCCTGTTAGAGGTTGAGACTCCTGTTAAGAGGTTAGAGACCCTTGGTAGAGGTTAGAGACTCTTGTTGGAGGTTAAGAGACTCCTGTTGGAGGTTAAGAGACTCCTGTTGGAGGTTAAAGATTCCTGTTAAGAGCTTAAAGACTCTTGTTAGAGCTTAGAGACTCTTGTTAGAGGTTAGAGACTTCAGTTAGAGCTTAGAGACTAGAATTAGAGATTAGAGCCTCCTGTTAAGAGTTTAGAGACTCCTGTTAAGAGCTTAGAGACTCCTGTTAAGAGCTTAGAGACTCCTGTTAGATGTTAAGAGACTCCAGTTAAGAGGTTAGAGACTCCAGTTAAAAGGTTAGAGACTCCAGTTAAGAGCTTAGAGACTCTTAATAGAGCTTAGAGACTTGTTAGAGCTTAGAGACTCTTGTTACAGCTTAGAGACTCGTGTTAGAGCTTAGAGACTGCCCTAGGAGAGGCTATTTTCTGATGTTCCTTGTATTATGGGATTTGCTGTTCATTCTCAAATAATAAATTAAAAAAAATGGTTTTTCAAAGTTGTCAGCAATATTCCTTAACTGAAAATTCATTGAACACGAATTTTTTTTTATTATTATTTAATTAGTTATTTATTATTATTTAAAAAAAAACAATAGTTTTTCAACATGGTCAGCAATATTCCGTAACTGAAAATTCATTGAACACGAAAGTGATTTTTAATTTATTTATTTAAGTATCTTTTTTTTTTAAACCAAACGTTTTACGTGATTTGTGGAATTTCGGTGTCATTTCCACGTGAAATGACTAGACTGTTCAAAACTCATCTGGAATAATTGAGAAAATAGAAATGACCGAGTAGACGTCAATTATGGCTTGAGAAATTTTTGCTTGAAAATAAAACTCTACAGGAAACGTATAACGTGATAATGTTGAAGGACGGAATATTTTTTAATTTGTAATTTTGTAATTAATGCAGTCTTATTCCTCTACGTAATTTATATATATATATATATATATATATATATATATATATATATATATATATATATATATATATATATATATATATATAATATATTATTATAAATATTATATATATTATTTTATATATATATATTATGTATATTATATATATATATTATATTATAAATATTATATATATATATTTATATATATATATTTATATTTATATATATATATTCTATATATATAATATATATATAATAATAATAATAATAATAACAACAACAACACATGCACCTAAAACTGTTCAAACTAAAACTATAAAGTATAGATTTAAAATACAAGTCTAAC
>NC_090769.1:22115147-22140147 GCF_036898095.1 Palaemon carinicauda
TAAAACGATGATTCTGAAGAGATTAATGCGAGGTGTTGGTCGTCAGCTATTCCAGTCTCATCTTGATTATTTTTGCTGGAAGGTGATGAGAAAAAATTCCAATGATCTATTTGTGTCTTTCTTAGAAGATGTACGAAGTGTGTACCGCTAGGATAAAATGTATGGAAATATATGATAACATGTTTATTTTTACCTTTATAAATTTTTTTTTCAATGTAATTAAAATTCCAATTATCATTTTAAGACATTTCTAAAATATGTTTAAATTGATTGTTATTGCTTAAACAAATGTAAGAAATGTGTTTTATCTATGAGGGACAAATAATTCAGCGGTAGACCTCAGGCTATAGTGCTAACGGGAGGTAGACCTCACGCTATAGTGTGGTAGACTTCACGCTATAGTAGCACCAATAAATTAATATCATAATGAGGTTCTCAATCTTTACTTTTATTCCCTTCTACTTTGAAATTGGATATGATAACACCTTGCTATCATCAGTTTTGGCAACCTGTTGTGGTGGTAATCAGTTTGGGCTTCTTAAACTCTTCTTTTATATTCATTGCCCTATCTATAAATGCAGCCAGATCCCTGCAAGGATTTTTCAGCATACCTAAACTTATTTCTACATTCTTTAGCTGTTCTAACTTTGGGCATAAAAACAAATGTTCGGTGGTGTCTTCTTCCTCTTTGCATAAATCACACAAATTGTCATCAAATTTTCCCCTGAAATTTGCTTTTAAGTTGAGCATATTTAATCTTGCTTTCATCACAAGGGATGCCTTATCCAGAAACATTTCTCTGATATAAGGCAGAGGGCCATTTCCTTTAATAAATCTTAATTTTTTCATTATTTTCTTTTTTCCTCAATAGTTTCTTCTATTTTTTCTATAATTCTTTTCTTGATTGAATGTGTGTGTGCATATCTATCTAAATATTAAGCAGCCATTTTTTGACGGGTCGCGTACACTATTTACTGTAGAGCTGATAATGTTTATTGTCCATTTTAAAATAAATGACTCATATATTAAAAGTTCAGTGTAGGGGGGGGGGCATATCTAATGCAAACCTCCCCCCCCCCCCCGATTAAAGACATATGACAAACATCTTGTTTCAATTACATATCATGATTTTTAGTGTAAATCTTTTCTAAGCTAACAACGCGATGGTGGTATAGTGGTTAGCATAGCTGCCTTCCAAGCAGTTGACCCGGGTTCGATTCCCGGCCATCGCAAAATCAATTTTAGAAATATCAATTTATGTGAAATAGCAAAAAAAATTCAAAACTCCCCAGAAATATTTTCCAAAGTCATACCATTATTCACTTCAAATAAAATTGCTGAAATTTCGTGACATAGAGAGAGATAAATCAAAAGTAAGACCAACTTGAATCTCCAGAAGAGAAAGTGGTGACTCAGCAGAAATCAAAGTTTCAAGGTATCAAGCACCAAATAACAGTATTTTGGTCAGTCCATGTGTGAAAATTTCGCACAGATCTGCGTTCAAATTGTTTCGCGACCTTTAGGAGTTTAGCCGTTGAAAATTGACCAATGTCATAAATTTTTTTATCATATGGTTCCTTAATATTTTGTTTATACTTAAAATTTATATTTCTAAATGCAACTTTTGTAAGGGGATTTCCATAATACGGGCCTCTGTTATACCTAGCTCAATATAGCTCAAGATGAAAGGAATAGCGAATGAACAAACCATTTTTCTAATCAACAGTCAACACCTTGCATTAGTAATAGTAAACAGCAAAACACCAGCTAAAACATATGCTACTACTTTTAGTCCACTACAGGACAGAGGCCTCAGACATGTCTTTATTCATGTCTGGGGTTTGTACAGTTTTCATCACCATGCTGGCCAGTGCTGATTGGTGATGGAAGGAGATTTTCACCTGATCCCTTAGAACAAACCAATCTAGTACGGATAGCCCTGGCTAGTACAGTTTTGCTGATCTTGGCGATACACAAATCCTTTCACCTTTGCTGATCTTGGCGATACACAAATCCTTTCACCAAGTTAAGGTATCCCTACTCAGAAATGAGTGTATATATTTTATATATATATATATATATATATATATATATATATATATATATATATATATATATATAATATATATATATATAATATATATATACATATATACATATATATATGTATATATATATATACATATATATATATATATATATATATATATATATATATATATATATATTATCACCAATTACATTTGGTAAACAAAATGAGATTATGAAAAGTAAAATGCCACTTTCTCTACAAAGATAAATATTTAATGAGATGGTACTACCAGTATCAACTTGTGCATCAAAAACTTGGAGCCTTACTAAAGCCTTAGAACATAGCTAGTTACAACTCACAAGAGCTATGGGAAGAATAATGATGGGAATAACACAGACACAAAAAGAGCTATATGGATATTATAGCAACATGTAAGAAAAAGGAAATGGACACTGGCAGGACATATAATGAGAATGACAGACAATAGATGGACATTAGGAATAACAGAATGGGTCCCTATAGATTGTAAAAGCAGCAAAGGAATAGAATATCAATGGATCGACGAACTAAGGAAGTTTGCGGGCCTGGATTGGCAAAGAAAGACAATAAACAGACAAGTGGAAGGACATGCCTGAGGCTTTTTTTCTGCAGTGGACTAATAACGGCTGAAGATGATGATGCTGAAGATGATGATGATGAAGATGACAATCATTATGAATCCTGACAGAAATTCTGAGGACCAAACACCTTCAGATATCACTTTTTATGGTAATATCCAGAACTAAATAAATAAATAAATAAATAAATAATATACAGTATATACATATATATATACATACATATATATATATATATATATATATATATATATATATATATATATATATATATATATATATGATGGAATCAGTGATCCGAACCACGTGGTAGAGTCGAACCTCGATGCATTCAAGAAGCATATCCACCTTCACTCCCTTTTTTTTTTTTTTTTTGTGGCTTCAATCCTATTTCAAATACATATGCAGTGAACTCTCTGCCTTTATTTATGATATCAAAGGTATATCATAAATGAACCATTCATTCACAACTGAAAGATATCATGATTTTAAGCTTTGAGCAATTATATATCAGATTCTTGATTTCGAAGCATTCGATTTGAACTCATAATTTTCGATAATTAAAGACAAACTCTTCGTTGGTAACCAAGGCGATGGTGGTATAGTGGTTAGCATAGCTGCCTTCCAAGCAGTTGACCCGGGTTCGATTCCCGGCCATCGCAAAAGTAGTTTTACTTTTGTATTGAAAGCTACAGTAAATTGAAGTTTGAAACGAGAACTACTTGTGTGGACAATTCAAGATATCATAGGAAAAATGGGTTAATTGAGACCCATGAAATTGTTTGGAAGCTTAAAAAAGAAAGATAAATTTAATTCGAAGCCTGGAAAAATGCATTAGGAAACTTAAATTAGATATAAACGAAGGAAACCTGAATTGGACATAAACTATCACCATTTTAAACAAACTCAGTTTTCAACATTGAAAATTTACAAAAAATTTTATATCAGAAAATTAGAACAATTGTTTGTCTTACTCTAAACTTAATAAAGCAAATCTCCGCCAAAGTTAGACAATCCAAAGGAAGCAAGGAAGGAGAGAGAGAGAGAGAGAGAGAGAGAGAGAGAGAGAGAGAGAGAGAGAGAGAGAGAGAGAGAGAGAGAGAGAGAGAGAGAGAAGCTGTTCTGCTATTTTCATCCCCCTTCAAGTGCCATCAGAACACAGTACTGTACACCAGTGACAACACACTACACTGCTCTAGACATCGTATAAATGGGAGGAGGAGACCTCAATTTAAAGAAATGAGTTTTGGGAACTGGTAAAATAAGGTTTGGGAATTGGACCAAACGGAGGCTTGGGAAATGGCAAATGAAACTTGGGACTTGCCATTTCAGGCAATGGGAAGTGTCAGGGAACACAAGTGCTGTGAAAAGTCAGTCGAGGCATATTGGTTGGTTCTGTAAGTTTGATAGGACGAAGGGAATATGTTAATGAATCAAAGGGAGATACAAAAAAAAAATAGAAAGGAAGTCAATATACAGTATATAGGGGCTGTAAACGTAATGAGCAAAAGGAAATGTAAATAAACCGTAGAATGGTACAAATTACTAGTAGTATTACAAGGTAAACTACAGTCCTATATGGAAAAGCAAGATGCTATAAGACCAAGGGCTCCAACATGGAAAAATCCAACAAGGAAAATAGCCCAGTGAGGAAAGGAAAAAATGAATGAATAAACTACAAGAGAATTAATGAACACAAAATAAAAAAAAAATAAGAACAGTAACAGGATTAAAATAAACTACAGCCCTATATGGAAAAGCAAGATGCTATAAGACCAAGGGCTCCAACGGGGAAAAATCCAACACGGAAAAATAGCCCAGTGAGGAAAGGAAAAAATTAATGAATAAATTACAGGAGAATTAATGAACAATCAAAATAAAAAAAATTAAGAACAATAACAGCATTAACAGAGATACTTTATAATGCAAATGAAAATGAAAACGGGACAAGACATGGCGCTTACCACAGTGTGAAAAGTTCCCCAACCTTATAGTCCAAGAGCTAGCAGCCATTTATTTACCGGAGATGACCAAAATTCTAGTGGGCATTTTTGGAAAGGGTCTACCATGGGACATCCAAAAATGAGTATCTTTAAGTTTGGCAGTGGTGGGTGTGGATTTTATTAACTCCTTTTGCCCGAAAACGGACTTTTAATTTTTCGGCAAAATATGGGGGTGGAGGAAAGTAAATTGGCTGCAGCTCCTTTCATCCTGGGTCTAGAATAAAGAACTATATACCAAAATTATGCTATTGATATGCAAATTTATTTCATATCAAACAACATCAATTAAATGATTATTGGGGGTCACCAAGGGTCAAAAGGTCAAGGTCAACCTTTTGCAATGCCGGTTTTGGGTTTTAGCTGTATTTTGGCTAAATAAGACATCAAAATTTGCCCAGGGTTTACTAAATATGAATAGAATATAAAGAAGAGATATAAATAAAGTTTTTTGAAGAATATGGGATCTATTCCAGCAATATGACTGATATGACAAAAGTCATTATTAAACGGTTCCTGTGAAATGTACTCCTCAAACCGTTTCAAATTTAGTTGATAGATGGTTCACCTATATTACTGAGATTTGTTTTATTGACTCTGTGTGTGTACCTGTTTTGTCTTTAAAATATTATAAAAACAGCCTCTACATTGCGTTTTAAACATCCTTGAAATTTGTAAGTGTACACATGAATTGCCTGTGTCCTTGTCACTTGAGGATTTTAAGAAAGAGCAAGTTGAAATTCCAGACCTTTTTCATTTGATTTTTACCACATTTCTCTGTGTCTTGCAGAATAAAGATAAGCCTAGTGAATAAGTAAAGCTAAGGGTAGTCTCACTATCCCAGGATGTTATTTACTGTACCAGCCAGGGATGAGTAAAACCATCCAAGCATCTTTATCTGGGAGTTGGAATGAAAAGCCTCACAGGTAGTGGCAGAGTTGTGGAAATTCCTAATCACTAGGGTCATGCGGTAAGTTATCACACAGCTGAATCAATTGAGACGGATATAGCGTCAAAAATCACAGCAGAAGGGCAGCTTTTACCTGATATGCTTTTACCTCAAGTTGGTCTCTCCACAGGTCTTGCTTGGGATAATTATGACGAGCTGACAGAAACCCTATCTGGCAAAGACACTCATCATGACACCATTGTGATATGCTACCAGAATAGGCCTGCTGCAGGTGTGATGCAAGGTGCTGAGACTGAAGGGACCACGAATACTGATGCAACTACTGACCGAGTACCTGTGAAAAGACGACGAATATTTGATGCGCCTCAGCGACAAATCATGCCATATAAAAGAAAGCCATCACTGTCGAGGTTCAAATTTGAAAATATTCACAAGATCCACAATCCAGCCTGGAGATAGCAAAGAAAATTAATATTATCTGGTTAATGTGCTGCTGCCTGATGTCCAGCACCCCTCTGTGGCAGGCTGGAATTTCTTGGTCACAGAGGACAGACTCCCTTTGCAGTAGATTGGGTATATGGAAAATATTGAACTGCCACCAAGAAGATTGGATGTGGTTAAAGAAACTTTGGTCATGTCTCAAAAGGTTGCAAGTGAGTGCAGTGAGGCATATGCTATATTGACATGTGACCTTGTTATCGCAAAACCTGCACTCCAGAACCAAGCACAAGAATCCTCTCTCTTTGACAATATCTTCGTTTGTTTTGGTGCATTTCATATTTCCATGGCCTATTTCAACGCGTTAGGTTATATTGTTGAATCGTCTGGTTGTACCGAGGTTCTTAGCTTGGCTGATGTGTTGGCTCATGGCTCAGTACGAGGGTTCATTGGTGAAAACATTTTAACAGATGCAAGCGTATCCATCCACTGTTTGCACTTGCCTTGCAGATTCTGCATTTTAAGCAATTTTTGGTAGAAGGTGGAATACCAGATGAATGCATGGTGTTGCTGAATTCATTTTCTGCAGACCCATCACCCCAATCACTTTTGACATTATTGGAGTCCACTGTAATTTGTAATTTGTTGGAAAGATATGGTAAATTCTGTTATCAGACTTGTCAGGGTCATCATGGCTCTACTGCTAGGTTCTGGTTTCTCTACATTGATCTCGTTCACATATTCATGCTTTTTGACAGGGCCAGCAGGACATATGACCTAGACCTCTACATCTATGCTTTAGGCTCAATGATTCCTATATTCTTTGCAACTCACAAGCCAAGCTATGCCCGTTGGATGTCATTGTATCACCTCAATCTGCTCAATATGGAAATGAAACATCCCGGAATCAAGCAAAGTTTTGAAGCAGGTGCACTCTCTGTGCGGAGAACTAGGAATACCTTTTCCAGAAGTGCATTTGCTATTACCTTACAGCAAGCTGTGAATAGGGATGCCGCATCCAGCCAAAAGGGTATTGCTGCATTTACACAGAATGTTGCAGTCCGTATGGGGTTGACAGTGACAAGATCTTTTAGGGGAGTATTTGTGAGTTGTCTCCTGGAAATGGCTGGAATCACACTGGTGGATGATGCAATACAGAAACTAAAGCCATCAAGGATAGCCAAAGACAATGCATACCTTAAGAGCACGATCACAGAGGTGGAGAACACTCTCAATCCATTCACTGTTAATGATGATACTCTGTATTGCCTAAACACTGGATGGTGTGAAAGAAAGACTTCTGCAGTCAAAAGAAACTGGATCTACTTGGCCTTGGCATCAAGTTTTTGTTAATGAATGTAATGTAGATGGTGGGCGTTTTGAACGGACTGTTAAGCAAAGAAAGGTGATAAATGTCACACAGGATGCAGTAACAGTTAAATTCACCACAAAGGACAAACAGATAAAGGAAGAAAAATGCACCAGAGACATATTTAGAAGGCTGCTGTATTTGTCAGTAACGCAATAACTTGATCTCAGTATTGACCTGTCCTATCCTCTCACTCCAGTTCCTTTCTCATTGTGTCATATAACTGGTGATATGAACAAGACATCAAAGAGGACATTAATGGAAAAATTAGAAGCAATGGGAAACTTGAATGCCATACCAAACAGGACTGATGTGTATATTATTGATCCTATATTCTTCTTCCGTACGCTTGACATGCCATCCACCTAGGGGGGCATGGCAATGTCCATTTTGAAATAAGCTTGTAGCACTGGTGAAATTGTACGCATAGTCTGTGACACATATCCTAAGGGCCAAGTATCAAGGACATTGAACATGACTTGTGTGGTAGGACACCCACTACCTACATAATCACTGGCTCGTCACAGAAAAGACCACCTGATCTCAACACGGCTTGGAGCACATCACATTTCAAAACAGAGTTTTTGGTCATCAGATAGATATGCATCGACTCTTCAGGGACATCAGGTCTACTTTACAGTGAACATGAATGCTACCTTTACACTTCAGCACGTGAAACTGTCAACAGGATCCTGGTTCATGAGCTTCAGTGCAGGCATGAAGAAGCTGATACACGGTTACTGTACCATGCAAACTTGGTTGCTGTTAACCATGATGTGGTCCCAGTGATTGCCATTCGCAGTAACGACACTGACGTCTTCATCCTCATTCTCTACCATGCTAGGTTTCTTAATGCACAGATTTGGATGGATGCTGGATTGAGTTCTAGAAATTCCATGCGTTTCATACATATGTCACATCTCACATCTTGCAACCAAGCTTCCATGCGCTGACAGGCTGTGATTACACAGCCTGTTTTATGAGAAAAGCAAAGTGGAAGCCATTTGAAATAATGAAAAACAACCCTAGGTTCACATCAGCAATTAGTCACCTTGGAGACTCAGATGTCATCGATTCAGATGTTGCTGCTGTAGTTGAAGAGTACTTGTGCATTGTCTATGGAGTTCGGAACCAGACAAGTGTTGATGAAGTCAGGCTTCAATTTTTCCGCAAGTTGTATGCCCTTAAGAAGGAAACTGATTCGTCGGATGAAATGAAAACTACAGACCCCTGTTGTCTTCCTCCTTACCAAAGAGTGTTGCAACAGAAGTTGCTAAGAACTAACTTTGTTGCACACAAATGGAGGAATGCAAGGGAAGCCGATCCAGACTCATTTGCTCCTGAAGGACATGGCTGGAAAGTCCAGAATGGCACATTGAGGATTGTCTGGTTCACTGGCTCAAATATTCCTGATAAGTTAACCATTGAAGAATCTGATGTACAGGAAGATGATGATGATGATGATGATAATGATGATGATGATGATGATGAGATCAGCCATTCCTCGGATGAAGAAAAGGAAATAGATTTTTAGAGAACTCCATACTATTAATATAGCTGGAATAGATCCCACGTTCTTCAAAAAACTTTATTTGTATCTCTTTTTTATATTTTATTCATATTTAGTAAACCTTTTGCAAATTTTGATGTCTTATTTAGCCAAAATACAACTAAAACCCAAATCCGGCATTTCAAAGGGCTGAACTAGACCTTTTGACCCCTGGTGACCTCTAATAATAAATTAATTAATTTAGTTTAATATCAAATAAATCTACTCATCAATAGCATCATTTTGGTATATAGCTCTTTATTCTAGGCCCAATGTGAGAGGAGCTGCAGCCAATTTACTTTCACTAACCCCCAAATTTTGCCGAAAAATGAAAAGCCCGTTTTCACACAAAAGGGGTTAATAAAATCCACACCCACCACTGCCAAACTTAAAGATACTCATTTTTGGATGTCCCATGGTAGACCCTTTCCAAAAATGTCCACTAGAAATTTGGTCATCTCCGGTAAATAAATGGCTGCTAGCTCTCGCTCTATTATGAAAGCTGGTCTCTGATCTGACGGAAACTACGACAACAACAGGTTCACTGATCTCATGGAAGCTATAACAACAACATGTTCTCTGATCTCATGGCAGCTATAGCAACAACAGGTTCTCTGATCTCATGGAAGCTATAACAACAACAGGTTCTCTGATCTCACGAAAGCTATAACAACAAGTTCTCTGATCTCACAGAAGCTATAACAACAACAGGTTCTCTGATCTCACGTAGCCTATAACAACAACAGGTTCTCTGACCTCACGGAAGGTGGTTCTCTGATCTCACGTAACCTATAACAACAGGAGGTTCTCTGACCTCACGGAAGCTGGTTCTCTGATCTCACGTAACCTATAACAACAACAACAGGTTCTCTGACCTCACGGAAGCTGGTTCTCTGATCTCACGTAACCTATAACAACAACAACAGGTTCTCTGACCTCACGGAAGCTGGTTCTCTGATCTCGCGTAACCTATAACAACAACAACAGGTTCTCTGACCTCACGGAAGCTGGTTCTCTGATCTCACGTAACCTATAACAACAACAGGTTTTCTAACCTCACGGAAGCTTGTTCTCTGATCTCACGTAACCTATAACAACAACAGGAGGTTCTCTGACCTCACGAAAGCTGGTTCTCTGATCTCACGTAACCTATAACAACAACAACAGGTTCTCTGACCTCACGGAAGCTGGTTCTCTGATCTCACGTAACCTATAACAACAACAACAGGTTCTCTGACCTCACGAAAGCTGGTTCTCTGATCTCACGTAACCTATAACAACAACAGGTTTTCTAACCTCACGGAAGCTTGTTCTCTGATCTCACGAAAGCTATAAAAAACAACAGGTTCACTGATCTCACGGAAGCTATAATAATAAAAAGAGAACATTTGTTTCTTAAGGTTACTTCCATTTCACAGCTTGAAAAAAAGTCATATCCAAGAATGAAGATTTAGACTTTTTAGAGCAATCTTCCAGACTAATTTCCTACGGAATGCGTTAGTTTCGTCTGAGCATTTATTACTTTCGGATTCGCGAGTAAAAACACCTAAAGAAAAACTAAACAATAGAGAATTAAATCAAGGAATAATGAATGAGATCACCAGAGACAGGAAATGAACAACTAAAGGTCCCAATTTACATTGAAAGAAGTCTCCCCAGAGTCAAATTTGCTCTTGAATGTACCAAAATATTGTAATTTTATCATTTCGTCTCCCTCTGTCTCGGTCGCCTTGGAGATTTTCATTCTGCCGAGTCATCACTTTCTCTCCGCTGGTGGATTCCAGTGTTGGTTGGTTATGATCAAGTGTTCTGGTAGCAGCAGTAGGGGATTCAGCGTTAGGAAGCTTCAGCTGTGGTGGATAACGGGGGAGGGTGAGCTGTGGCCCTGTGGCACCCTAGCAGTACTAGCCGAACTCGGTTGAGTCACTCGTCAGGCTAGGAGGAAAATAGAGTGGAAAGGTCCACACCGCCCCCCCCCCCCTTTTCATAAGTTTGATGTCGGCTACCCCCCAAAATTGGGGGAAGTTCCTTGGTATATAGATAGATTCTTTCTGGAGGAGCGTAGAGAGGAAAGGTCCCCTATTTTTCATTTGTTTGATGTCGGCTACCCCCCAAAATTGGGGGAAGTTCCTTGGTATATAGATAGATTCTTTCTGGAGGAGCGTAGAGAGGAAAGGTCCCCTATTTTTCATTTGTTTGATGTCGGCTACCCCCCAAAATTGGGGGAACTGCATTGGTATATAGATAGATTCTTTCTGGAGGAGCGTAGAGAGGAAAGGTCCCCCTTTGTTTTTCATTTGTTTAATGTCGGCTACCCCCCAAAAAATTGGGGGTTAGTTCCTTGGTATATAGATAGATTCTTTCTGGAGGAGCGTAGAGAGGAAAGGTCCCCCTTTGTTTTTCATTTGTTTGATGTCGGCTACCCCCCAAAATTGGGGGAATTGCCTTGGTATATAGATAGATTCTTTCTGTACATCTCGGCTTTGAGTCTCCTACAGCATTTATGATATTCCAGTACATAATCCATGTTGTTTGTTTTTAGTTCAAGAAATTATTTATTGGCAACTTTCTGTGGCTGCTAAGAAATAGCTATGAAATTCTATTGATATACAATATTTGAAATAAGAAATTATTCTTTCCATGGATCTTGGTCTCTCTCTCTCTCTCTCTCTCTCTCTCTCTCCCTCTCTCTCTCTCTCTCTCTCTCTCTCTCTCTCTCTCTCTCTCTCTCTCTCTCTCTTATGAATGGCAACATTTCCTTCCATGTTTTTTGTATATCCTGAGAGTTAAAAGGATATCTAATATATATATATATATATATATATATATATATATAGTAGAGAGAGAGAGAGAGAGAGAAAGAGAGAGAGAGAGAGAGAGAGAGAGAGAGAGAGAGAGAGAGAGAGAGAATTAGCTGTATATCTACTCTCATCCTCTCAAGAAAAAGTTATATCTATGAGAGAGAGAGAGAGAGAGAGAGGAGAGAGAGAGAGAGAGAGAGAGAGAGAGAGAGAGAGAGAGAGAGAGAGAGAATTAGCTGTATATCTACTCTCATCCTCTCAAGAAAAAGTTATATCTATGAGAGAGAGAGAGAGAGAGAGAGAGAGAGAGAGAGAGAGAGAGAGAGAGAGAGAGAGAGAGAGCTGTATATCTACTATCCTCTCTATTATAATCAAGAAAAAACATTATATTTATGAGAGAATTATATTTATGAGAGAAATAGAGAGAGAATTAGCTTTATATTTACTTTCATCCTCTCAAGAAAAAGTTGTATTTATGAGAGAGAGAAAGAGAGAGAGAGAGAGAGAGAGAGAGAGAGAGAGAGAGAGAGAGAGAGAGAGAGAGAGAGAGAACATTATATTTATGACAGAGAAAAAGAGAGAATTAGCTGTATATTTACTCTCATTCTTTCGATTATAATCAAGAAAAAAAAATTATAATTAGCAGCATATTTATTTCACTTGTTCAATCAAATCTGTAATGCACAGAGAGAACTCAAGACGAATGAGAAAGATAAGGGGTTTTACCTGGATAAACAAATCCAATTGAATTAATTGCATCCACTCTTGTTTACATTCGGTATCTAAACGAGGGTTCTGCGATGGCCGGGAATCGAACCCGGGTCAACTGCTTGGAAGGCAGCTATGCTAACCACTATACCACCATCGCATATTAACCAACTTTGAAGAGAGAGGTTAAAAGCTCCAATCAGACTAAGTGGAGTTTTATAACCAAAGTTTTAAAAAGATCCTTAATTAAATCTTTGATATTAATCCATTATTTCTTTTATGTTTTAATAAATACGTCTTAAAAGAGAGATAATGTTTATCATAGAAGAATTGGTCATCAAACTAAGGATTTATTTGTCAAAAAGAGCGAGTCTCCCAATCCATTATGGCTCCAAGATGCCATTACTGTCTACTTTCTTAGAAGTTTTTCCATAATAAAATCTCTTATATAAAATATTATATTTGAATAAAAACTCTTTCCTTTCCCTTATCTGAAAAGTGAAGGTCTTAAAAGGTTTGCTAACAAGGGTTAACAACGCGATGGTGGTATAGTGGTTAGCATAGCTGCCTTCCAAGCAGTTGACCCGGGTTCGATTCCCGGCCATCGCAAAGAAATTTTTTTTCATTTACCAGAATTAAAGAAGAATAATGCCAGAGAAATGTTCCCCAAACAATTTTATGCCACAAAATTAAGGAATATCCTATTTTATCTTTAGTATTCACTTCTTAATCAAAATATTTTCTGGGGAAGATTTTCTTCCAACTAAACTTTTTTGACAAAGATCAGAATGAAATATGTTTGTTGTTGATAATGTCAATAGTGATACACTTCCAGTACAATTTCTCTTCCTGCATTAACCCAGAACTTCTTAAAAGATTTGCTAACCACTCTCATTAACGCGATGGTGGTATAGTGGTTAGCATAGCTGCCTTCCAAGCAGTTGACCCGGGTTCGATTCCCGGCCATCGCAAATCAATCATTTAAATCCTGGCACAATTGATAATAAAAATAATTAGTACAAAAAGTTTCGGTCCATTGAATTCCTTATTCCTGGTCTGGATATAAATCTCTGGCACGTCGTTCAGTTAGTTCTTTGTACACGTTGCATAAGATTTTTTTAAAATTCTGATCTTATTTTGCAATCAGATTTGTAGCCGATTGATTTCATCCATCATCTCTGTTTGGATTTGATATTTAAAGTGCTTAGAAGGCAGATAATGAGAATACTTATGAACAACATCCTGAATCTTTGCCATGTGTAGATGTGAGGCAACATTTAGCAGTTGCATTAATCTCTTATATAGACATTATTGTTATTGGGCAATTCACGCTGCCTGGAATTAGGATCGGGAATTAAAGGGAGAGTCTGCGATGGCCGGGAATCGAACCCGGGTCAACTGCTTGGAAGGCAGCTATGCTAACCACTATACCACCATCGCATGTTTCTTAGACGTAACGAACACTGTTAAGTATTGTGCTCTAAATGGTATCTTGAATATATATTGGATGTACACTTACGAGAAGCGGACATTACTATCATTACAAAAATTAAACCTTTCAGTGATACTAGGACTTGCACACAGGTTCCAGACATTGAAAACTTCCAATTGGAGACATTGAAAACTAACAGTTCCAGACATTGAAAACTTCCAGTTTCACACAATGAAAACTTCAATTTGCAGACATTGACAACTTCCAATTTCATACATTGAAAACTTCAAATAACTGACTTTCAATTTTATACAATGAAATCCTCCAATTTCGTACGTTGAAAACTCAAATTCCAGACATTAAATCTAAAATAACAGACATTGTAAATTTCTAATTGCCGGCATTGAAAACTTACAATTCATTAAATGATTAACGATGAAAATCGTCTCCCTATAGAGCTTAGGAGAATGAAACACTAAAATACAAATAGTATGGGAACTCTCCTATTAGTTAGACTATCTGCCTTCCAAGTACCTCCATTAAAATTACAAACATAAATTCTAGGTAATTTTTAAAATAACTGTTGGTTCAAATCAGTCAATGTTGCAAAAATTATCACTTTGTAGTTGCCAATGGCATATAAACATTAACAAAAGCAAGTCAGATACAGAATAAACATCTTACGATGTGAAGAGAATAGAGTTCTGAATGACTTATTGAATCACAGGTACAATTTTTCTTATTTGGATGTAGAGACAAATTCCTATTGATATTAATTTATCTTCAATTACATGTTTATAATCATTACTATTAACATTGTACTGGGATTTAAATGTAAGATTTGCGATGGCCGGGAATCGAACCCGGGTCAACTGCTTGGAAGGCAGCTATGCTAACCACTATACCACCATCGCATGATTGCCAGTGGTTAGCAAATCTTTTAAGAAGTTCGGGGCAAAGGCAGAGAGAGAAAGTGCACTGGAAGTGAATCACTATTCATTCACATTATCAACAGAAAACATATTTTATTCTGATGTTTGCTAACAAAGGGAGTTTGATTATTGGACCTGGAGACTTTTTTTGGCATTAGAAAATCTCTTTCTTTCTTTTTATTTTATCTTGGAAGAATTACTTGGAAATTTAAGTAATAGCTTGCAAAAGGTAGTTGTTGATGCGTACTTCACTGATTATAGAACCGTAATATCTGGTGTTTGTAAGGGTAGTGTTCTCTGCCCATTACTTCTTATACTATTTATCGTTTGGCCTAGAAAACAAACTCGTTGCACATGCAGATGATACTACTTTCTTGCATCAGTTCCAGCTCCTGCCCAGTGGTTATTAAAACCCTAATAGACATTAAGCTAAAATTAGTACATGGTGCAAATTATGATGTATTGAATTAAACCCTAACAAAACCCAAAAATATGATTGTAAGTGGGTCAAGGACAATAGTTCCTCAGCATCCACCTCTATGCATACTCAATGTCTCCTTAACTATGTACAACTCTCTTCTGGTTCTAGGAGTAATTCCTACAAAGTTTGTTTTGAGAGATACATCAGGTTTTTTTATCAATTGTGCAAAAAATGGTTTATCTTTTTGGATTTTGTTGATCAATCTATCTTGAATAAATATTTTGATACTTTCAGCATACCATGTTTTATGTAGTAGTCTCCTGCTGGGTCTTCAGCTGCTGACTCCCATCTTAATAT
Organism: Palaemon carinicauda; assembly: GCF_036898095.1. Classification (NCBI taxonomy): domain Eukaryota; kingdom Metazoa; phylum Arthropoda; class Malacostraca; order Decapoda; family Palaemonidae; genus Palaemon; species Palaemon carinicauda. The sequence goes on from NC_090769.1 coordinate 22,130,714, forward strand.
GTTGTACAGAAAGTTTGTCCAATAAATTCCTTATTCCTGATCTGAATATTAATCTCTGGCACCGTCGTTCAGTTAGTTCTTTGTACATATTGCATAAGATTTTTCATAATTCTTACCTTCCTTTGCAATCAGATTTGTAACTGATTGATTTCTTCCATCATCTCAGTTTGGATCTGATACTCAAACGGAATTTCTTAGAATAGCAAGTGATGTGACTACTTATGAACAACATCCTGAATCTTTGACGTGTAGATTTGAGGCAACATTCAGCAGTTGCATTAATCTCTTTTATATAGATATCAATAGTTTTTGGACAATTCACTCAGCCAGGAATTGGGATCGGGAATTAAAGGGAGAGTCTGCGATGGCCGGGAATCGAACCCGGGTCAACTGCTTGGAAGGCAGCTATGCTAACCACTATACCCACCATCGCATGCTGGATAGACTTAAAAGAACCTTATCAAGACATCCAGTATCGTGCTCTAAATGATATTGGATGTACACTTAAGAGAAGCAGACATTACTTCCATTAAAATTAATGAAACTATTTCAGTGATACTAGTACTCTGCACACAGGGTTCCAGGCATTGAAAACTTCCCATTGCAGACATCGAAAACTTCCAATTGCAGGCATTAAAAATTTCTGTTTTTGTTTACATTCAAAACTTCCAATTGCAGACATTAAAAATTTCTGTTTTTGTTTGCATTCAAAACTTCAATTGCAGGCATTAAAAATTTCTGTTTTTGTTTACATTGAAAACTTCCAATTGCAGACATTAAAAATTTCTCTTTTTGTTTACATTCAAAACTTCGAATTGCAGACATTAAAAATTTATATTTTTGTTTACATTGAAAACTTCCAATTGCAGACATTAAAAATTTATATTTTTGTTTACATTAAAAACTTCCAATTGCAGACATTAGAAATATATATTTTTGTTTACATCGAAACCTTCCAATTGCAGACATTAAAAATTTATATTTTTGTTTACATTCAAAACTTCCAATTGCAGACATTAAAAATTTATATTTTTGTTTACATTCAAAACTTCCAATTGCAGACATTAAAAATTTATATTTTTGTTTACATTAAAAACTTCCAATTGCAGACATTAGAAATATAAATTTTTTTTACATTGAAAACTTACCAAATTTTGTTCTTGAAAACCTCCAATTTCATTCGTTGGAAACTTCCAATTTCAGACATTGAAAACTTACAATTCATTAACTAATTAACAACAAAAATGGTCTCCCGGTAGAGCTTAGGAGAACGAAACACCAAAATTCAAATAGTATGGACACTCGCCCTACCTGTTAGCTTATCTGCCTTCCAAGCACCTCCATTAAAATTGCAAACATAAATTCTAGGTAATTTCTAAACTAACTGTTGGTTCAAATCAGTCAATGTTGCAGAAATTATCACAAATTGTACTTGCCAATGGCATATAAACATTAACAAAAGCAAATCGGAAACAGAATAAACATCTTAGGATGTGGAGAGAATATAGTTCCGAATTACTTATTGAATGACAGGTACAATTTTACTTATTCGGATGTAGAGATAAATTCCTATTGATATTAAATTATTTTCAATTACCCCCTTTATAAATATTACTATTAACATTGTTCTGGGATTTAAATGTAAGGCTTGCGATGGCCGGGAATCGAACCCGGGTCAACTGCTTGGAAGGCAGCTATGCTAACCACTATACCACCATCGCATGGTTACTAGTGGTTAGGAAATCATTTAAGAAGTTCAGGTAGAAATAGAAAGTGTAAACGAAGTATAATCCACTATTTACTGTATCAACAACAAAGATTATCATTCTCATATTTGTAATAATGTGAGATTGATGATTGAAACGGGGGACTTTCTGGGCATTTAATTCTCTCTCTCTCTCTCTCTCTCCTCTCTCTCTCTCTCTCTCTCTCCTCTCTCTCTCTCTCCTCTCTCTCTCTCTCTCTCTCTCTCCTATTTCAACTTGAAAGGATTACTTGGAGTTGTAAGTAATAGCTTGCAAAGAATACCTGTTGATACACACTTCATTGACTATTGGACTGTAATATCTGGTGTTCCTAAATGTAGTGTTCTCTGCCCATTACTTTTCATACTATATTTGGTTTGGCTTGGAAAACGAACTCGTTTCATGTGCAGATGATGCTACTTTCTTGCATCAGTTCCAGCTCCTGACCAATGGTTATGATATCCCTAAGAGAGATGTAGCTAAAATTAGTACATGGTGCAAATTATGAGGGATTGAGTAGAACCGTAACAAAACTCATAATATGGTTGTAATTTGGTGTACAAAAGGTTTCGGTCCATTAAATTCCTTATTCCTGATCTGGATATTAATCTCTAGCACCGTCGTTCAGTTAGTTCGTTGTACATATTGCATAAAATTTTTCATAATTCTTATCTTCCTTTGCAATCAGATTTGTAGCTGATTGATTTCATCCACCATCTCAGTTTGGATCTGATATTTAAATGGAATGTCTTAGAAGGCAGATGATGTGACTACTTATGTACAACATCCTGAATCTTTGACATGTGTAGATTTGAGGGCAACATTCAGCAGTTGCATTGAGATCTCTTATATAGACATTAATTGCTTTAGAGCAATTCATTCCACAATGAATTGGGATTCGGAATTAAAGGGAGAGTCTGCGATGGCCGGGAATCGAACCCGGGTCAACTGCTTGGAAGGCAGCTATGCTAACCACTATACCCACCATCGCATGTTTAAGAAACTTGACTAACCTTATTGAGACATGCAATATCGTACTCCTAAATTATATCTTGATTATTATTATTATTATTATTATTATTATTATTATTATTACTAGCCAAGCTATAACCCTAGTTGGAAAATCAAGATGCTATAAACCCAAGGGCACTTCTAACAGGAAATGATAACCCAGTGAGGGAAGAAAACGAGGAAATAAATAAACGATATAAGAAGTAATGAAAAATTAAAATAAAATATTAAAAAAAAACAATAACAATAAAAAAGATAATTCATATATAGGTTATTAAAAGACTTATGTTAGCCAGTTCAACGTAAAAACATTTGCTGTAAGTTTGAACTTTTAAAGCTCTGATTTAACTACCCGATAAGGAAGATCATTCCACATCTATCGGATGTACCTAAGAGAAGCTGTCATGACACTCATTACAAGAATAAAACTTTTCAGTGATACAAGGACTGGTACAGGGGTTCCAGATATTGAAAACTTACAATTCCAGTCGTTGTAAAATTCCATTTCCAGACAATAAAAACTTCTAATTCCAGACATTAAAAACTTCCAATTCCAGACATTGAAAGCTTCCAATTCCAGACATTGAAAGCTTCCAATTCCAGACATTGAAAGCTTCCAATTCCAGACATTGAAAGCTTCCAATTCCAGACGTTCAAACTTACAGCAAATGTTTTTACGTTGAACTGGCTAACATAAGTCTTTTAATAAACCTATATATGAATTATCTGTTTTAATGTTATTGTTTTTTTTTTTAATATTTTATTTTAATTTTTCATTACTTCTTATATCGTTTATTTATTTCCTCGTTTTCTTTCCTAACTGGGTTATCATTTCCTGTTAGAAGAGCCCTTGGGTTTATAGCATCTTGATTTCCAACTAGGGTTATAGCTTGGCTAATAATAATAATAATAATAATAATAATAATAATAATAATATTCAAGATATAATTTAAGAGTACGATACTGCATGTCTTACTAAGGTTTGTCAAGTTTCTTAAACATGCGATGGTGGTATAGTGGTTAGCATAGCTGCCTTCCAAGCAGTTGACCCGGGTTCGATTCCCGGCCATCGCAGACTCTCCCTTTTAATTCCGAATCCCAATTCATTGTGGAATGAATTGCTCTAAAACAATTAATGTCTATATAAGAGAGATCAATGCAACTGCTGAATGTTGCCTCAAATCTACACGTCAAAGATTCAGGATGTTGTACATAAGTAGTCACATCATCTGCCTTCTAAGACATTCCATTTAAATATCAGATCCAAACTGAGATGGTGGATGAAATCAATCAGCTACAAATCTGATTGCAAAGGAAGATAAGAATTATGAAAAATTTTATGCAATATGTACAACGAACTAAATGAACGACGGTGCTAGAGATCAATATCCAGATCAGGAATAAGGAATTTAATGGACCTTTTTGTACACCAAATTACAATCATATTATGAGTTTTGTTACGGTTCTACTCAATCCCTCATAATTTGCACCATGCACTAATTTTAGCTACATCTCTCTTAGGGATATCATAACCATTGGTCAGGAGATGGAACTCATGAAAGAAAGTAGCATCATCTGCACATGAAAAGAGTTCGTTTTTCTAAGCCAAACCAAATATAGTTTGAAAAGTAATGGGTAGAGAACACTACATTTAGGAACACCAGATATAACAGTCCAATAGTCAATGAAGTGTGTATCAACAAACGATTCTTTGCAAGCTATTACTTACAACTCCAAGTAATCCCTTTCAAGTTGAAATAGGAGGAGAGAGAGAGAGAGGAGAGGAGAGAGAGAGAGAGGAGAGAGAGAAGAGAGAGAGAGGAGAGAGAGAGAGAGAGATTTAATGCCCAGAAAGTCCCCAGTTTCAATCATCAATCTCACATTATTACAAAAATGAGAATGATATCTCTTTGTTGTTTGATACTGTTAATAGTGGATTATACTTCGTTTACATTTTCTATTTCTACCTGAACTTCTTAAATGATTTCCTAACCACTGGTAACCATGCGATGGTGGTATAGTGGTTAGCATAGCTGCCTTCCAAGCAGTTGACCCGGGTTCGATTCCCGGCCATCGCAAGCCTTACATTTAAATCCCAGCACAATGTTAATAGTAATAATTATAGAAAGGGGTAATTGAAGATATATTACTATCAATAGGAATTTGTCTCTACATCCGAATAAGAAAAATTGTACCTGTCATTCAATAAGTAATTCAGAACTATATTCTCTTCACATCCTAAGATGTTTATTCTGTGTCCGATTTGCTTTTGTTAATGTTTATATGCCATTGGCAAGTACAATTTGTGATAATTTTTACAACATTGATTTGAACCAACAGTTATTTTAAAAATTACCTAGAATTTGTTTGCAATTTTAATGGAGGTGCTTGGAAGGCAGATAAGCTAACTGATAGGCAAGTTCCCATAATATTTGAATTTTGGGGTTTCGTTCTCCTAAGCTCTACAGGGAGACCTTTCTCGTCGTTAATTAGTTAATGAATTGCAAGTTTTCAATGTCTGAAATTGGAAGTATTCAATGTACAAATTCTGAAGTTTTCACTGACTGGAATTGGAAGTTTTTCATGTCTGCAAGTGGAAGTTTTTAATGTTTACAATTGGAAGTTTTCATTGTATGAAATTGGAAGTTTTTAAAGTCTGGAACTTGTGTGTCAGTCCTTGTATCACCGAAAGGTTTCATTTTTGCAATGAAAGTCATATCAGCTTCTCTTAAGTGTACATCCAATATGTATTCAAGATATCATTTACAGCACAATACTTAACAATGTTCTTCAAGTCTTAAAAACATGCGATGGTGGTATAGTGGTTAGCATAGCTGCCTTCCAAGCAGTTGACCCGGGTTCGATTCCCGGCCATCGCAAATCTATCATTTTGACGTTCTCTGAAGGAGAAATCCAGTGAAATGACCTGCTCAGTTACTTTCATCTCATGCGATGGTGGTATAGTGGTTAGCATAGCTGCCTTCCAAGCAGTTGACCCGGGTTCGATTCCCGGCCATCGCAAATCTATCATTTTGACGTTCTCTGAAGGAGAAATCCAGTGAAATGACCTGCTCAGTTACTTTCATCTCATGCGATGGTGGTATAGTGGTTAGCATAGCTGCCTTCCAAGCAGTTGACCCGGGTTCGATTCCCGGCCATCGCAAACTCTCCCTTTAATGCCAAATTCATTGTGGATTGAATTGCTCTAAAACAATTAATGTCTACATAAAAGAGATTAATGCAACTGATGAATGTTGCCTCAAATCTACACATGTCAAAGATTCAGAATGTTGTACATAATTAGTCACATCATCTGCCTTCTAAGAAATTCCATTTAAATATCAAATCCAAACTGGAAGAAATCAATCAGCTACAAATCTGATTGCAAAAGAAGGTCAGAATTATGAAAAATCTTACAACATGTAAAAAAAGAACTAACTCAACGACGGTGCTAGAGATTAATATCCAGATGAGGAATAATGAATTTAATGGACTGAAACTTTTTGTACAACATATTAAGATGGGAGTCAGCAGCTGAAGACCAGACAGCAGAACACTACATATGGTAGGATGAAAGTATCAAAATATCTTGGGCTAGATTTATCACCATAAATCTAAAAAGACTATTAATATGCCATTTTTGTGCTCCTGATAAATGACAAAATAAACTGAAGTACTTCTCAAAAGAAAATTAGTTATTAAAAATAACACCTAGAACTTAAAGAGAGTTGCATATAGATAAAGACACATTGTGAATGCAAAGAGTTGGAAGTTGAGGAGCCATTGTTCCAGACTCACTTAAATCATATTTTGGGGTTTGTTAGGGTTCAACTCAATACCTTATAATTTGCACCAAGCACTAATTTTAGCTACATCTCTATTAAGAATTCCATAACCACTGGTCAGGAGCACATGCAAAGAGTTTGTTTTCTAAGCCAAACCACATGTAGTATGAAAAGTAATAGGCAGAGAACACTACCCTGAGGAACACCAGATATTACAGTCCTATAGTCAATGAAGTGCCTATCAATAACTGATCTTCCCAAGCGATTACTTAAAACTCTAAGTAATCCTGAGAGAGAGAGAGAGAGAGAGAGAGAGAGAGAGAGAGAGAGGAGAGAGAGGAGAGAGAGAGAGAGAGGAGAGAGAGAGAGAGAGAGATAATTTAATGCCAAGAAAGTCTCGTTTCAATCATCAATCTCACTCTACTAGAAAAATCAGAATGAAATATCTTTTGTTGTTTGATACTGTGTATAGTGGATTATACTTCCCTTACAGTTTCTATTTCTATCTGTACTTCTTAAATGATTTGCTAACCACTGGTAACCATGCGATGGTGGTATAGTGGTTAGCATAGCTGCCTTCCAAGCAGTTGACCCGGGTTCGATTCCCGGCCATCGCAAGTCTTACATTTAAATCACAGCACAATGTTAATGGTAATAACTATAAACGAGATAATTGAATATAAATCAATATCAATAGGAATTTGTCTCAATGCCCAAATAATGTTGTACCTGTTGATAATCTGGCCATTCAATAAGTAATTCAGAACTATTATTCTCTCCAACATTATAAGATGTTTATTCTGTGTCGAACTTGGTTTTCTTGATGTTTATCTGCCACTGGCAATTACAATTTGTGATAATTTTTGCAACATTGACTGATTTTAACTAACGGTTATTTAAAAATTATCTAGAATTTATGTTTGCAATTTTAATGGAGGTGCTTGGAAGGCAGATAAGCTAACTGATAGGCAAGTTCCCATAATATTTGAATTTTGGGGTTTCGTTCTCCTAAACTCTATAGGGAGACCACCTTTGTTGTTAATTAGTTAATGAATTGCAAGTTTTCAATGTCTGAAATTGGAAGTTTCAACGTATGAAATTGGAAGTATTCAATGTACAAATTTTGAAGTTTTCACTGACTGGAATTGGAAGTTTTTCATGTCTGCAAGTGGAAGTTTTTAATGTTTACAATTGGAAGTTTTCATTGTATGAAATTGGAAGTTTTTAAAGTCTGGAACTTGTGTGCCAGGTCCTTGTATCACTGAAAGGTTTCATTTTTGCAATGAAAGTAATATCAGCTTCTCTTTAGTGTACATTCAATATATATTCAAGATATCATTTAGAGCACAATACTTAACAATGTTCTTCAAGTCTTAGAAACATGCGATGGTGGTATAGTGGTTAGCATAGCTGCCTTCCAAGCAGTTGACCCGGGTTCGATTCCCAGCCATCGCAGACTCTCCCTTTAATTCCGAATCCCAATTCATTGCGGATTGAATTGCTCTAAACAGTTAATGTCTATATAACAGATTAATGCAACTGCTGAATGTTGCCTCAAATCTACACAAGTCAAAGATTCAGGATGTTGTACATAAGTAGTCACATCATCTGCCTTCTAAGAAATTCCATTTAAATATCAAATCCAAACTGGGAAGAAATCAATCAGCTGCAAATCTGATTGCAAAAAGAAGATCGGAATTATGAAAAATCTTATGCAACATGTACAAAGAACTAACTGAACGACAGTGCTAGAGATTAATATCCAGATGAGGAATATTGAATTTAATGGACTGAAACTTTTTGTACAACATATTAAGATGGGAGTCAGCAGCTGAAGACCAGACAGGAGAACACTACATATGGTAGGATGAAAGTATCAAAATATCTTAGGCTACATTTATCACACGAAATCGTAAAAGACTATTAATATGCCATTTTTGTGCTCCTGATAAATGACAAAATAAACTGATGTACTTCTCAAAAGAGAATTAGTTATTAAGAATAACACCTATAACTTGAAAAGAGTTGCATATAGATAAAGACACATTGTGAATGCAAAGAGCTGGATGTTGAGGAGCCATTGTCCCAGACTCCCTTAAATCATATGTTGGGGTTTGTTAGGGTTCACCTCAACCCTCATAATTTGTACAATACTAGTTTAGCTACATCTCAATTAGGAATTCAATAACCACTGGTCAGGAGCACATGCAAAGAGTTTGTTTTCTAAGCCAAACCACATGTAGTATGAAAAGTAATAGGCAGAGATACTACCCTGAGGAACACCAGATATTACAGTCCTTTAGTCAATGAAGTGCCTATCAATAACTGTTCTTCCCAAGCGATTACTTAAAACTCTAAGTAATCCTGAGAGAGAGAGAGAGAGAGAGAGAGATGAGAGAGAGAGAGGAGAGAGAGAGAGAGAGAGAGAGAGAGAGAGAGAGAGATAATTTAATGCCAAGAAAGTCTCCAGTTTCAATCATCAATTTTAATCTCACTCTACTAGAAAAATCTGAATGAAATATCTTTGTTGTTTGATACTGTCTATATTGGATTATACTTCCTTTACAGTTTCTATTTCTACCTGAACTTCTTAAATGATTTCCTAACCACTGGTAACTATGCGATGGTGGTATAGTGGTTAGCATAGCTGCCTTCCAAGCAGTTGACCCGGGTTCGATTCCCGGCCATCGCAGACTCTCCCTTTAATTCCCGATCCCAATTCCTGGCGGAGTGAATTGTCCCCAAAAAATTAATGTCTATATAAGAGAGATAAATGTAATTGCTGAATGTTGCCTCAAAGCTAGACATGTCAAACATTCAGGATGTTGTACATAAATAGTCACATCATGTGCCTTCTAAGAAATTCCATTTAAATATCAAATCCAAACAGAGA
>NC_090769.1:22145147-22192647 GCF_036898095.1 Palaemon carinicauda
AAATATATCAAGTTGTTGAAATATGCTAAATATATCAAGTTGTTGAAATATGCTAAACATATCAAGTTGTTGAAATATGCTAAACATATCAAGTTGTTGAAATATGCTAAACATATCAAGTTGTTGAAATATGCTAAACATATCAAGTTGTTGAAATATGCTAAACATATCAAGTTGTTGAAATATGCTAAACATATCAAGTTGTTGAAATATGCTAAACATATCAAGTTGTTGAAATATGCTAAACATATCAAGTTGTTGAAATATGCTAAACATATCAAGTTGTTGAAATATGCTAAACATATCAAGTTGTTGAAATATGCTAAACATATCAAGTTGTTGAAATATGCTAAACATATCAAGTTGTTGAAATATGCTAAACATATCAAGTTGTTGAAATATGCTAAATATATCAAGTTGTTGAAATATGCTAAATATATCAAGTTGTAGAAATATGTAAAAGTTGCCGGAACATGTCCAGTTTGTGAAAATATAATCAAAATTAGCCAAAATATATTTTCCATTTCCTCAAAAATATATTCCTAGTAAAAAATATATAAGTTAATTACAATATATTCCAACTTGTTCAAAGTATACCAATGACAAAATGCTAATTTAAGGTTAATCTAATTATAGAGAGGAATTTTTAATTGAAGATATATATATATATATATATATATATATATATACATATATATATATAATATATATATATATATATATATATATATATATATATATATATATATACATATATATATATATATATATATATATATATATATATATATATTATAATATATGTATATATATATATATATATATATATATATATATATATACATATATATATATATATAATATATGTATATATATATATATATATATATATATATATATATATATATACATATATATATATATATATATATATATATATATATATATTCATACACTTGCTCATTATTATACAAGGAAGAAATGAAGCTACAATGCCCTTGAGAAATTAAAAAAAATTACTTAAATAAACCTATCCTTTAGTTATTTTAAATGACCGAGCGGAAGGATATGCTCCTCACGTAAGTGGAACGACTTGCAATCTGATGATTATTGTTTACCACAGATCTTGCAAAACCAGAGGACTCATTGCATCGGCCGTTGGTATTAAACACGCTAAGGCGACAAAATTAATTGCAGATCATGAGAAGCAATGGTTGGTTGAGCCATTCTCATTTTCTTCACATCATCTCATAACTTCTCATAAGATCTAAAAGTGAATCTTGTAATCTGTCTTATATAACCCAGAATAGCTATAGTCCATTTCTTTTAGCGATGCATAGTTGCACCGACTCGCGGCGGTGCCCTTTTAGCTCGGAAAAGTGCGGAAAAGTTTCCTGATCGCTGATTGGTTAGAATGATCTTGTCCAACCAATCAGCGATCCGGAAACTTTTCCGAGCTAAAAGGGCACCGCTGCGAGTCGGTGCAAATATGCATCGCTAAAAGAAATGGACTATAGTTTCCCTTTTTCTGCGAAGTGATGCAGCTGTCCTGCCATTAATTAGGTTTTAAGTCTATCTAGGCTTCGGTTGATTTCTTCATCTAGATCTCAGATGAATGACTATCTAGACATCAGATGACTTACCCCATCTAGACCCCAGATGATTGAACCCATCTAGACGTCAGATGAATGACTATCTAGACATCAGATAATTTAACCCGTCTAGACATCAGATGACTGAATGTATCTATACACTAGATGACTGAATGTATCTATACACTAGATGACTTAACCCATCTAAACAGTAGATGACTGAATGCACCTAAACACCAGATGACTGAATCCATATAGGCCACAGATAACTGAATCCACCTAAACACCAGATGACTGAATCCATCTAAACACGAGGTAACTGAATCCATCTATACACTAGATGACTGAATCCATCCAAACACCAGATGACTGAATCCATCTAGACCTCAGATGACTGAATCCACCTTGACCTAAAATGAACAGTGGAGAGTAATGGATTACAATGAAGACCCAGAGTATAGTAGATAATATTTTCCAAATCAAAATTAGCCTTCTACTTATTTTTTGAAAATTCAATCACTTTTCCTCCCGTAATAGCACCCAAAATGGTTAAAAAGATAGACATTCACCATTGCCTTTTATTATATTTCTATTATTAGTTTTATTTTTTCTTTTAATAAAGAAAACTCACCCAGATTTATTAATACCGGTATGTATTAAGGCCTTCCATATCACCTTTGTTTATTCCTATATAAAAATCACTAGACGCAAATTAACAATTAAAACGTCGAGTTAATAATACACCACAGTCTTTGTTATGACGTCACCTTTACTATGACGTCACAGCTTGGTTATGACGTCACACCACCTGCCGTGAAGCCAGCAGACAGCCCACCAATTGGTGACGTCACGGCGTTCTCTGAAGGAGAAATCCAGTTAAATTCTCTGCTCAATCGTGAAGATATCATGCGATGGTGGTATAGTGGTTAGCATAGCTGCCTTCCAAGCAGTTGACCCGGGTTCGATTCCCGGCCATCGCAAATAGATCATTTTGATAATGCAATTCAGAGGCATTTGAAGATATCTGACAGCAATAGACGATATGGATAACAGAGTAATAAATAACCCAGTTTGATTAGAGGTTTTCTGGCATCCTGACATCTACGGTTATTGACGATAAGAGAATATGACATCGCAATTATTTAAGGAAAATGGTCATCAAAAGTTAGTCTAATTAATCAAATGTGATATCCTGGAATAATCGTGATGAAATACCCAAATATCCTTGAAAACTGAATAGGCCCCTTCAAATCAAGTAAGAACTACTAAAATTTGAGAATTTCAAGAGAAGTTGCATTCCAATGCAAAAATGTGTCTGAACGTCAGAAAAGATTACCATCTATTAGTAAGCCATAATTGGAGATAATGAACAACTTCCAGGATCCCTTTACAATGTTGAAAACTCCAGTGCCATTAGTAAAATGTCTAGTCTGAAAGGATTCTAAATGTGTCCCATTGACTCTTTAGCTATGGCAAGCAGCTTATCTAGGACACTCCAAAATCAAACCATTGTTTTCTAGTTTTGGGCAGCGACATTGCTTCTCTACCATAGTCCCACATTGTCTTGGGTAGAGTTCTCTTGCTTGAGGGTACATTCAGACACGCTATTCTATCAGTTTCCTTATTTCCTTTCCACACTGGCTTATTTTCCTTATTGGAGATCTTGGGTTTATAGCATCTTGCTTTACCAACTAGGGTTGTAGCTTAGCTAGTAATGATAAGCTAAGTGGGCACATTCTTTAGTTGTTCCGAGCTATCTTACTCTTGACGGACGTGCTTCCAACTAACCGGGAATGGTATAACAGCTGATGGCAGATTTAAGTTGCTACAAATCTTCACACCAGAAGCTTAAGTACATTGGACATTGGGTTAAAAGAGCAAAAATAACAATCATTTGATCCTGCTATTGTAGAGGTTCCCAACCAGGATTACATGTACCCCCTGTGGTGCACTTTTACTCTCTAGGGGGTACATTGGATCGGAGAGCATAGATATGACTGCGCAATAAATGAGGTGATTTGCGTTGAGACTGACTAATAAATTTATATCGCAATATGAATTTCATTGTTTCTCTTTTTCATCCTCAATTTTAGGGATACACAGGAATCTATAAATAAATGTCCAAGGAATACATTTGCACAAAGAGGTTGGTAACCCGTACTAGGAAAACTAGGTTACTTGCATACCACGTGTAACAGTGCTCGATTGAGCTCTACTCATTTCCATGAGAGCATCACTTTAGTTTACAAAGTGAGCTTTCTAATCAGGACTTTTATAATACAGATTAGCCATTTCACCAGCGAGGTTCAGCTTCTGCCAGTCAGAACTTAATTTCAACACCTATCTAGACCTCATGTTTGGTGGGGGAAGCAATTGATCAAAACGAGGCTTCATGAGTAGCTGATTGACAGCTATTTTTTTTTTTATAATCAAAGTTACTTTCTACTGATGTTTAACCATGTTATAGTTAACTATGCTCTTTAAAGAGAAATTAATAAAAATAATTTTATTTTATTTTTTTCCTTTAATAAAGAAAACCCTAGCAGATATATTGATAGGACTCACCTTTTACCTGAAACTGTCTTTGGATCTTCATATGTAAACAATAAATTGACAAACAAATGAGATTAAAACGCTGGGTTTATATGACGCACCCTTCATGGTTATGACGTCACACAATGACAGCCACAACCAGTCGTGAGGCCAGTGGCATGGACTAACATATGACGATCTTTGGAGTAGAAATTCGATTAAAATCCTTGCTTAGATTTAATTCATCAAGCGATGGTGGTATAGTGGTTAGCATAGCTGCCTTCCAAGCAGTTGACCCGGGTTCGATTCCCGGCCATCGCAAATTGTCGATTTTGCTAATGGCAATTCAAATTATAAAACTGATGCCGCTTCAGAAGAAATCGATTAGCTACACATATTCCTTCTCCACGCCATTTTCTAAAGTTAAGATATACCACTCACTATAAATATCAATTGTTTTGTTATGAAGACTGACATGATATACTAGAATCAGTCAAGATATAACCACTGCTTTTTCCAGACTCCATGAAAACCAAACATGCCCTTCAAGTCGAAAGCTCTAACAAGACTCAAGTTTATGCTCATTTTGGAATTGCATCTGCTTTTTATGCCGCTGTCTATGGAAGGTTAAAAGCATGTATAAGCAAAGCTTCGTCTAACAGGGAAGAATTAGGGGCCCTCAGAGCTACCCTTAGGCAAGGTGCACAGCCTGTAGGACTCCTTTGCTACACTGCAGCTCTACTGCCTCACAGAAAACTGTCTAATCAAGACAAATCACTTACTCCTAAAAGGTGCAGTTGTGTACACATAGGTGCACTGAAAATCATTCTAAATTTAGCCCAGAAGAAAATACAAATGACCAATATTTCACCTGAAAAACGTGGTTCTAGTTAAATAGGGACAAACTGCTTATGTCAAATACCAGTCTATACAAATATTGCATTGGCAAACACACCAAAGACTTCACAACAATGACCCCTAGTGCAGAAAAGTGATAAATAATACCTTTAGATCACTCAGGGGCAACCAAGTTACTTGCACACCATGAGTACTGGTGCTTGTCCTTCTCATATTCAACACATCATTTCAGTACTGGTGCTTGTCCTTCTCATATTCAACACATCACTTCAGTACTGGTGCTTGTCCTTCTCATATTCAACACATCATTTCAGTACTGGTGCTTGTCCTTCTCATATTCAACACATCACTTCAGTACTGGTGCTTGTCCTTCTCATATTCAACACATCATTTCAGTACTGGTGCTTGTCCTTCTTATATTCAACACATCATTTCAGTACTGGTGCTTGTCCTCATATTCAACACATCATTTCAGTACTGGTGCTTGTCCTTCTCATATTCAACACATCATTTCAGTACTGGTCCTTGTCCTTCTCATATTCAACACATCATTTCAGTACTGGTGCTTGTCCTTCTCATATTCAACACATCATTTCATTATCTCCAAAAGTGAGCTTTCTGATCAGAATACTCTTTGCTTTTCAGTGAAGTTAAGCAGTCTATGACACTAAAGTTATTTTGCAATTTCTGGGGGTAGTGTCTACTTTACAAATATCAGCCTCTATAAACTCAATAGAGAGCACGAGACGCCTTGTGGGTGAGGCATCAGATAAAAATGTTGTCTAAATCGAAATTAGATTCTAATGAAACTAACCTAAATTTATTGTCTAGTGTACCTGAGCCGTCAAAAATGAGGTCTAAATATCTCGAAGGATATACACACATACACACAAATTCAACCCTTCCCTCCCTCTCCCCCTTTCCTAACTACAACCCGGCAGTTTCGGCAATTTGTGGGTGAGCGTGACAGGAAAGAAATATATTTATATATCTTTATCATATAGCCAGACATTTCTTCTTCGTTATATACAGGATATGATTTCTACCTGATCTCCATAAACACACTTTCACTATTTGCCCTTCCATAAAACAGTTTTTAAAATGCTGGACAGAGATTTTAGCCTTTTTTGAAGGTTAAAAACTATTAGAAAAAAATGTGATTTAAGAACATGTTCAACCTTTCAATGCATTTAAGGTATGCAATGATACTTTTGACCTTAATAGTTCTTAATGTCTCTTAAAAATTTATCCATAATAAAGTTAATTATGTTCTCATAAATAAAACATTAAAAATAGCAATTCAATTTTAGCTTCTCTATTTCTTAAAAAAAAAAATAAATAAAAAAAAAAAAAGAATTATTAAACTATAAGGTTATCAATTAAGGACTTTCCCTCTAGCTGAAACTGTCTTCGGATCTTCTAATATGAAATATATTTTACAAATTATTATTATTATTATTACTAGTTAAGTTACATCCTTACTTGGAAAAACAGAATGCTATAAACCCAAGGGCTCCAACAGGGAGCAACAGCCCAGTGAGGAAAGGAAACAAGGAAATAAATAAACTGCAGGTGAATTAAAGAGCAATTAAAATAAAATATTTAAAGAACAGTAACAAAATTAAAATAGGCATTAACGAAGTGCTGATAAAAACACGCCTTGATTGAGTTATGACGTCACACAATGACAGACACCACCTCCCTTGAGGCCAGTGGCATGGCTCACGGCTCGTGAAGTTCTGACCTTCTCTGGAGGAGAAATCCAGTGAAATGACCTGCTCAGTTACTTTCATCTCATGCGATGGTGGTATAGTGGTTAGCATAGCTGCCTTCCAAGCAGTTGACCCGGGTTCGATTCCCGGCCATCGCAAATCTATCATTTTGACGTTCTCTGAAGGAGAAATCCTGAGAAATGACCTGCTCAGTTACTTTCATCTCATGCGATGGTGGTATAATGGTTAGCATAGCTGCCTTCCAAGCAGTTGACCCGGGTTCGATTCCCGGCCATCGCAAATCAATCCTTTTGACGTTCTCTGAAGGAGAAATCCTGAGAAATGACCTGCTCAGTTACTTTCATCTCATGCGATGGTGGTATAGTGGTTAGCATAGCTGCCTTCCAAGCAGTTGACCCGGGTTCGATTCCCGGCCATCGCAAATCAATCCTTTTGACGTTCTCTGAAGGAGAAATCCTGAGAAATGACCTGCTCAGTTACTTTCATCTCATGCGATGGTGGTATAGTGGTTAGCATAGCTGCCTTCCAAGCAGTTGACCCGGGTTCCATTCCCGGCCATCGCAAATCTATCCTTTTGACGTTCTCTGAAGGAGAAATCCTGAGAAATGACCTGCTCATTTACTTTCATCTCATGCGATGGTGGTATAGTGGTTAGCATAGCTGCCTTCCAAGCAGTTGACCCGGGTTCGATTCCCGGCCATCGCAAATCTATCCTTTTGACGTTCTCTGAAGGAGAAATCCAGTGAAATGACCTGCTCAGTTACTTTCATCTCATGCGATGGTGGTATAATGGTTAGCATAGCTGCCTTCCAAGCAGTTGACCCGGGTTCGATTCCCGGCCATCGCAAATCAATCCTTTTGACGTTCTCTGAAGGAGAAATCCTGAGAAATGACCTGCTCAGTTACTTTCATCTCATGCGATGGTGGTATAGTGGTTAGCATAGCTGCCTTCCAAGCAGTTGACCCGGGTTCGATTCCCGGCCATCGCAAATCTATCCTTTTGACGTTCTCTGAAGGAGAAATCCTGAGAAATGACTTGCTCAGTGCGATGGTGGTATAGTGGTTAGCATAGCTGCCTTCCAAGCAGTTGACCCGGGTTCGATTCCCGGCCATCGCAAATCTATCATTTTGACGTTCTCTGAAGGAGAAATCCAGAGAAATGACCTGCTCAGTTACTTTCATCTCATGCGATGGTGGTATAGTGGTTAGCATAGCTGCCTTCCAAGCAGTTGACCCGGGTTCGATTCCCGGCCATCGCAAATCTATCATTTTGACGTTCTCTGAAAGAGAAATCCAGTGAAATGACCTGCTCAGTTACTTTCATCTCATGCGATGGTGGTATAGTGGTTAGCATAGCTGCCTTCCAAGCAGTTGACCCGGGTTCGATTCCCGGCCATCGCAAATCTATCATTTTGACGTTCTCTGAAGGAGAAATCCAGAGAAATGACCTGCTCAGTTACTTTCATCTCATGCGATGGTGGTATAGTGGTTAGCATAGCTGCCTTCCAAGCAGTTGACCCGGGTTCGATTCCCGGCCATCGCAAATCAATCATTTTGACGTTCTCTGAAGGAGAAATCCAGTGAAATTACCTGCTCAGTTACTTTCATCTCAAGCGATGGTGGTATAGTGGTTAGCATAGCTGCCTTCCAAGCAGTTGACCCGGGTTCGATTCCCGGCCATCGCAAATCTATCATTTTGACGTTCTCTGAAGGAGAAATCCAGAGAAATGACCTGCTCAGTTACTTTCATCTCATGCGATGGTGGTATAGTGGTTAGCATAGCTGCCTTCCAAGCAGTTGACCCGGGTTCGATTCCCGGCCATCGCAAATCAATCATTTTGACCTGCTCTGAAGGAGAAATCCAGTGAAATGACCTGCTCAGTTACTTTCATCTAATGCGATGGTGGTATAGTGGTTAGCATAGCTGCCTTCCAAGCAGTTGACCCGGGTTCGATTCCCGGCCATCGCAAATCAATCATTTTGACGTTCTCTGAAGGAGAAATCCAGTGAAATTACCTGCTCAGTTACTTTCATCTCATGCGATGGTGGTATAGTGGTTAGCATAGCTGCCTTCCAAGCAGTTGACCCGGGTTCGATTCCCGGCCATCGCAAATCTATCATTTTGACGTTCTCTGAAGGAGAAATCCAGAGAAATGACCTGCTCAGTTACTTTCATCTCATGCGATGGTGGTATAGGGGTTAGCATAGCTGCCTTCCAAGCAGTTGACCCGGGTTCGATTCCCGGCCATCGCAAATCAATCATTTTGACGTTCTCTGAAGGAGAAATCCAGTGAAATGACCTGCTCAGTTACTTTCATCTCATGCGATGGTGGTATAGTGGTTAGCATAGCTGCCTTCCAAGCAGTTGACCCGGGTTCGATTCCCGGCCATCGCAAATCTATCATTTTGACGTTCTCTGAAGGAGAAATCCAGAGAAATGACCTGCTCAGTTACTTTCATCTCATGCGATGGTGGTATAGTGGTTAGCATAGCTGCCTTCCAAGCAGTTGACCCGGGTTCGATTCCCGGCCATCGCAAATCAATCATTTTGACGTTCTCTGAAGGAGAAATCCAGTGAAATTACCTGCTCAGTTACTTTCATCTCATGCGATGGTGGTATAGTGGTTAGCATAGCTGCCTTCCAAGCAGTTAACCCGGGTTCGATTCCCGGCCATCGCAAATCTATCATTTTGACGTTCTCTGAAGGAGAAATCCAGTGAAATGACCTGCTCAGTTACTTTCATCTCATGCGATGGTGGTATAGTGGTTAGCATAGCTGCCTTCCAAGCAGTTGACCCGGGTTCGATTCCCGGCCATCGCAAATCTATCATTTTTGACGTTATCTGAAGGAGAAATCCAGTGAAATGACCTGCTGAGTTACTTTCATCTCATGCGATGGTGGTATAGTGGTTAGCATAGATGCCTTCCAAGCAGTTGACCCGGGTTCGATTCCCGGCCATCCCAAATCTATCATTTTGACGTTCTCTGAAGGAGAAATCCAGTGAAATGACCTGCTCAGTTACTTTCATCTCGTGCGATGGTGGTATAGGGGTTAGCATAGCTGCCTTCCAAGCAGTTGACCCGGGTTCGATTCCCGGCCATCGCAAATCTATCATTTTGACGTTCTCTGAAGGAGAAATCCAGTGAAATGACCTGCTCAGTTACTTTCATCTCATGCGATGGTGGTATAGTGGTTAGCATAGCTGCCTTCCAAGCAGTTGACCCGGGTTCGATTCCCGGCCATCGCAAATCTATCATTTTTGACGTTATCTGAAGGAGAAATCCAGTGAAATGACCCGCTCAGTTACTTTCATCTCATGCGATGGTGGTATAGTGGTTAGCATAGCTGCCTTCCAAGCAGTTGACCCGGGTTCGATTCCCGGCCATCGCAAATCTATCATTTTTGACGTTATCTGAAGGAGAAATCCAGTGAAATGACCCGCTCAGTTACTTTCATCTCATGCGATGGTGGTATAGTGGTTAGCATAGCTGCCTTCCAAGCAGTTGACCCGGGTTTGATTCCCGGCCATCTCAAATCTATCATTTTTGACGTTATCTGAAGGAGAAATCCAGTGAAATGACCTGCTCAGTTACTTTCATCTCATGCGATGGTGGTATAGTGGTTAGCATAGCTGCCTTCCAAGCAGTTGACCCGGGTTCGATTCCCGGCCATCGCAAATCTATCATTTTGACGTTCTCTGAAGGAGAAATCCAGTGAAATGACCTGCTCAGTTACTTTCATCTCATGCGATGGTGGTATAGTGGTTAGCATAGCTGCCTTCCAAGCAGTTAACCCGGGTTCGATTCCCGGCCATCGCAAATCTATCATTTTGACGTTCTCTGAAGGAGATATCCAGTGAAATGACCTGCTCAGTTACTTTCATCTCATGCAATGGTGGTATAGTGGTTAGCATAGCTGCCTTCCAAGCAGTTGACCCGGGTTCGATTCCCGGCCATCGCAAATCTATCATTTTGACGTTCTCTGAAGGAGAAATCCAGTGAAATGACCTGCTCAGTTACTTTCATCTCATGCGATGGTGGTATAGTGGTTAGCATAGCTGCCTTCCAAGCAGTTGACCCGGGTTCGATTCCCGGCCATCGCAAATCTATCATTTTGACGTTCTCTGAAGGAAAAATCCAGTGAAATGACCTGCTCAGTTACTTTCATCTCATGCGATGGTGGTATAGTGGTTAGCATAGCTGCCTTCCAAGCAGTTGACCCGGGTTCGATTCCCGGCCATCGCAAATCTCTCATTTTTATCTAATCTAATCAGAAATTGATTAGAAACCGATACTGCTTCAAATTACATTTTTTCCTAGGGTAATAAATAATACAATCAGTAAAGGATACTATTGCTTTCTTATTAAAGAAATTTTGACAACCTAAAGATTAGTCAAGTTACAATTTCGGCAATGTCCATGAATACTAAATCATCTTCTATTAACGTGCTTTTTCCCATTCGTAAGCATGGTTGTCTTCTTTTTGAAGAACTTTGCTTTGGCTTAGGGGTAGACCGTAGTCCCGATCAGCTGCCCTGCCTGACATCGCTTAGCCCCTGGTAGCGTATGCTAAATCTGCCCTTCAAATATACAATTAATCTAAATGGGACGTTTTGGGTAGAAGACAAATTGAAGTGCCCTTCCACTGGAGGTACCAACGGGTTACTTAAAGACAAAGCGTACAGTAGGTTGACTCCCTTGCTTTGCTATGGCGCAGCTCTACTACCTCACAGAAAACTTTTTAATCAAAAGGTAAGGCAACTATTCCCTAAAGGTATAGTTGTGTATACATTAGGCCCAGAGCAAAATACAGATGACTATTTTACCTGATAGAATCCTAGCTAAAGGAGGACAGAATGGACAAGTCAAATACACGTGTCTGAAGATCTTGCCTAGGCAAGCACACTTAGTCCTCATAGTGATTGTTGTTATTGTTGAGGAGGGACAATAAAAACCAATAGATCATTCTTATGACACCAATTTGTTTTCATACCATGAACAGTTGTATTTGACTGATTCCTGTTGATTTGCATCATAGCATCTCATTTGTTTCAAGAGTGAGACTTTTAATCGGTGCTCTTATGGTTGCGGTGGCTTACTGGAAACGTCCCGGCTAGGTGATCGCCAGACCTGAGTTTGAGTCCTGCTCAACCTCAATAGTTTCTTCGTGTTTGCAACCTCACCATCCTTGTGAGCTAAGGATTGGAAGTTTGGGGGAGCCTATAGGTCTATCTGTTAAGTCATCAGCAACGATTCCCTGGCTCTACCTGGTCCTAGCTTGGGTGGAGAGAGGGCTTGGGCGCTGATCATATGTATAGATGTTCAGTCTCTAGGACACTGTCCCTTGCTTCTGCCATTCATGATTGGTCTTTAAAACATAGAATAGTTCTTTGTTCTTATATTAAATATCTCATAGTGCGGTGAAGTAAAAGAATTAGTAGACTGAGAATGTGCAAGAAAATGTTCTTAATCAATATTAGCATCGAATGAAGCTGCTCAATTAGATACTTATCTTATGATTATTTCCAATTAATTTCTATAAACATATATTCACTATGCATTCTGTCATAAAATAAAGTCACTCTAATGATGGAGAGGAATCACATTTTTATAAAAGTTCTATTCTTCCTTTAAGTTAAAAAAAAATACTTGAAAAAAATAAGTATTTTGATTTAAGAGTATATAATAGTATATAAGAAAAAACGTATTCTTGATGCCTCTAAAAAGCTTATCAATATCATAGTTAGCTCTGCTCTCATAAATAGAATATTAAAAATAGTTTGTTTCTTTGTCAACAAACAAGCCCCATTACATTTATCAATAAGGTTATCTATTAAAGACTCCCCCAAAAGCCGAGTCTTCAAACCCCCTAATATGAAATGTACTTGACAAACATCAAGTAATAACACAATGTGCTGATAAAAGCACACCCAACCAAGTTATGACGTCACACGATGACAGCCACCACTTCCCGTAAGGCCAGTGACACGGCTCGTGAAGTCCTGACGTTCTCTGGAGGAAAAAATCCAGCGAAATGACTTGCTCAGTTACTTTCATCTCATGCGATGGTGGTATAGTGGTTAGCATAGCTGCCTTCCAAGCAGTTGACCCGGGTTCGATTCCCGGCCATCGCAAATCTATCATTTTGACGTTCTCTGAAGGAGAAATCCAGTGAAATAACCTGCTCAGTTACTTTCATCTCATGCGATGGTGGTATAGTGGTTAGCATAGCTGCCTTCCAAGCAGTTGACCCGGGTTCGATTCCCGGCCATCGCAAATCTATCATTTTGACGTTCTCTGAAGGAGAAATCCAGTGAAATGACCTGCTCAGTTACTTTCATCTCATGCGATGGTGGTATAGTGGTTAGCATAGCTGCCTTCCAAGCAGTTGACCCGGGTTCGATTCCCGGCCATCGCAAATCTATCATTTTGACGTTCTCTGAAGGAGAAATCCAGTGAAATGACCTGCTCAGTTACTTTCATCTCATGCGATGGTGGTATAGTGGTTAGCATAGCTGCCTTCCAAGCAGTTGACCCGGGTTCGATTCCCGGCCATCGCAAATCTATCATTTTGACGTTCTCTGAAGGAGAAATCCAGCGAAATGACTTGCTCAGTTACTTTCATCTCATGCGATGGTGGTATAGTGGTTAGCATAGCTGCCTTCCAAGCAGTTGACCCGGGTTCGATTCCCGGCCATCGCAAATCTATCATTTTGACGTTCTCTGAAGGAGAAATCCAGCGAAATGACTTGCTCAGTTACTTTCATCTCATGCGATGGTGGTATAGTGGTTAGCATAGCTGCCTTCCAAGCAGTTGACCCGGGTTCGATTCCCGGCCATCGCAAATCTATCCTTTTGACGTTCTCTGAAGGAGAAATCCAGCGAAATGACTTGCTCAGTTACTTTCATCTCATGCGATGGTGGTATAGTGGTTAGCATAGCTGCCTTCCAAGCAGTTGACCCGGGTTCGATTCCCGGCCATCGCAAATCTATCATTTTGACGTTCTCTGAAGGAGAAATCCAGTGAAATGACCTGCTCAGTTACTTCCATCTCATGCGATGGTGGTATAGTGGTTAGCATAGCTGCCTTCCAAGCAGTTGACCCGGGTTCGATTCCCGGCCATCGCAAATCTATCATTTTGACGTTCTCTGAAGGAGAAATCCAGTGAAATAACCTGCTCAGTTACTTTCATCTCATGCGATGGTGGTATAGTGGTTAGCATAGCTGCCTTCCAAGCAGTTGACCCGGGTTCGATTCCCGGCCATCGCAAATCTATCATTTTGACGTTCTCT
Source organism: Palaemon carinicauda (assembly GCF_036898095.1). Classification (NCBI taxonomy): domain Eukaryota; kingdom Metazoa; phylum Arthropoda; class Malacostraca; order Decapoda; family Palaemonidae; genus Palaemon; species Palaemon carinicauda. The sequence goes on from NC_090769.1 coordinate 22,159,156, forward strand.
GAAGGAGAAATCCAGTGAAATAACCTGCTCAGTTACTTTCATCTCATGCGATGGTGGTATAGTGGTTAGCATAGCTGCCTTCCAAGCAGTTGACCCGGGTTCGATTCCCGGCCATCGCAAAGCTATCATTTTGACGTTCTCTGAAGGAGAAATCCAGTGAAATAACCTGCTCAGTTACTTTCATCTCATGCGATGGTGGTATAGTGGTTAGCATAGCTGCCTTCCAAGCAGTTGACCCGGGTTCGATTCCCGGCCATCGCAAATCTATCATTTTGACGTTCTCTGAAGGAGAAATCCAGTGAAATGACCTGCTCAGTTACTTTCATCTCATGCGATGGTGGTATAGTGGTTAGCATAGCTGCCTTCCAAGCAGTTGACCCGGGTTCGATTCCCGGCCATCGCAAATCTATCATTTTGACGTTCTCTGAAGGAGAAATCCAGTGAAATAACCTGCTCAGTTACTTTCATCTCATGCGATGGTGGTATAGTGGTTAGCATAGCTGCCTTCCAAGCAGTTGACCCTGTTCGATTCCCGGCCATCGCAAATCTATCATTTTGACGTTCTCTGAAGGAGAAATCCAGTGAAATGACCTGCTCAGTTACTTTCATCTCATGCGATGGTGGTATAGTGGTTAGCAGAGCTGCCTTCCAAGCAGTTGACCCTGTTCGATTCCCGGCCATCGCAAATCTATCATTTTGACGTTCTCTGAAGGAGAAATCCAGTGAAATGACCTGCTCAGTTACTTTCACCTCATGCGATGGTGGTATAGTGGTTAGCAGAGCTGCCTTCCAAGCAGTTGACCCGGGTTCGATTCCCGGCCATCGCAAATCTATCATTTTGACGTTCTCTGAAGGAGAAATCCAGTGAAATGACCTGCTCAGTTACTTTCATCTCATGCGATGGTGGTATAGTGGTTAGCAGAGCTGCCTTCCAAGCAGTTGACCCTGTTCGATTCCCGGCCATCGCAAATCTATCATTTTGACGTTCTCTGAAGGAGATATCCAGTGAAATGACCTGCTCAGTTACTTTCACCTCATGCGATGGTGGTATAGTGGTTAGCATAGCTGCCTTCCAAGCAGTTGACCCGGGTTCGATTCCCGGCCATCGCAATATAGATCATTTTGACGTTCTCTGAAGGAGATATCCAGTGAAATGACCTGCTCAGTTACTTTCACCTCATGCGATGGTGGTATAGTGGTTAGCATAGCTGCCTTCCAAGCAGTTGACCCGGATTCGATTCCCGGCCATCGCAAATCTATCATTTTGACATTCTCTGAAGGAGATATCCAGTGAAATGACCTGCTCAGTTACTTTCATCTCATGCGATGGTGGTATAGTGGTTAGCATAGCTGCCTTCCAAGCAGTTAACCCGGGTTCGATTCCCGGCCATCGCAAATCGATCATTTTGACGTTCTCTGAAGGAGAAATCCAGTGAAATGACCTGCTCAGTTACTTTCATCTCATGCGATGGTGGTATAGTGGTTAGCATAGCTGCCTTCCAAGCAGTTAACCCGGATTCGATTCCCGGCCATCGCAAATCTATCATTTTGACGTTCTCTGAAGGAGAAATCCAGTGAAATGACCTGCTCAGTTACTTTCATCTCATGCGATGGTGGTATAGTGGTTAGCATAGCTGCCTTCCAAGCAGTTAACCCGGGTTCGATTCCCGGCCATCGCAAATCGATCATTTTGACGTTCTCTGAAGTAGAAATCCAGTGAAATGACCTGCTCAGTTACTTTCATCTCATGCGATGGTGGTATAGTGGTTAGCATAGCTGCCTTCCAAGCAGTTGACCCGGGTTCGATTCCCGGCCATCGCAAATCTATCATTTTGACGTTCTCTGAAGGAGAAATCCAGTGAAATGACCTGCTCAGTTACTTTCACCTCATGCGATGGTGGTATAGTGGTTAGCATAGCTGCCTTCCAAGCAGTTGATCCGGGTTCGATTCCCGGCCATCGCAAATCTATCATTTTGACGTTCTCTGAAGGAGAAATCCAGTGAAATGACCTGCTCAGTTACTTTCACCTCATGCGATGGTGGTATAGTGGTTAGCATAGCTGCCTTCCAAGCAGTTGATCCGGGTTCGATTCCCGGCCATCGCAAATCTATCATTTTGACGTTCTCTGAAGGAGAAATCCAGTGAAATGACCTGCTCAGTTACTTTCATCTCATGCGATGGTGGTATAGTGGTTAGCATAGCTGCCTTCCAAGCAGTTGACCCGGGTTCGATTCCCGGCCATCGCAAATCGATCATTTTGACGTTCTCTGAAGTAGAAATCCAGTGAAATGACCTGCTCAGTTACTTTCATCTCATGCGATGGTGGTATAGTGGTTAGCATAGCTGCCTTCCAAGCAGTTGACCCAGGTTCGATTCCCGGCCATCGCAAATCGATCATTTTGACGTTCTCCGACTTAGAAATCCAGTGAAATGACCTGCTCAGTTACTTTCATCTCATGCGATGGTGGTATAGTGGTTAGCATAGCTGCCTTCCAAGCAGTTGACCCGGGTTCGATTCCCGGCCATCGCAAATCGATCATTTTGACGTTCTCTGAAGTAGAAATCCAGTGAAATGACCTGCTCAGTTACTTTCATCTCATGCGATGGTGGTATAGTGGTTAGCATAGCTGCCTTCCAAGCAGTTGACCCGGGTTCGATTCCCGGCCATCGCAAATCCATCATTTTGACGTTCTCTGAAGGAGAAATCCAGTGACATGACCTGCTCAGTTACTTTCATCTCATGCGATGGTGGTATAGTGGTTAGCATAGCTGCCTTCCAAGCAGTTGACCCAGGTTCGATTCCCGGCCATCGCAAATCTATCATTTTGACGTTCTCTGAAGGAGAAATCCTGAGAAATGACCTGCTCAGTTACTTTCATCTCATGCGATGGTGGTATAGTGGTTAGCATAGCTGCCTTCCAAGCAGTTGACCCGGGTTCGATTCCCGGCCATCGCAAATCTATCATTTTGACGTTCTCTGAAGGAGAGATCCAATGAAATGACCTGCTCAGTTACTTTCATCTCATGCGATGGTGGTATAGTGGTTAGCATAGCTGCCTTCCAAGCAGTTGACCCGGGTTCGATTCCCGGCCATCGCAAATCTATCATTTTGATCTAACCTAATCAGAAATTGATTAGAAACCGATACTGCTTCAAATTACATTTTTTCCTAGGATAATAAATAATACAATCAGTTAAGGATACTATTGCTTTCTTATTAAAGAAATTTTGACAACTTAAAGATTAGTCAAGATACAATTTCGGCAATGTCCATGAATACTAAATCATCTTCTATTAACGTGCTTTTTCCCAACTCGTAAGCACGGTTGCCTTCTTTTTGAAGAACTTTGCTTTGGTTTTGGGGTAGACCGTAGTCCCGATCATCTGCCCTGCCTGACATCGCTTAGCCCCTGGTAGCGTATGCTAAATCTGCCCTTCAAATATACAATTAATCTAAATGGGATGTTTAGAGTACAAGACAGGTTGAGGTTACCTTCCACTGGAGGTATCAACGAGATACTTATAGGCAAGGCATACAGCCTGTAGACTCCTTAACTAAGGTGCAGCTCTACTGCCTCACAGAAAGCTTTCTAATCACAAGGTAAGGCAATTATTCCCAAAAGGTATAGTTGTGTATACATTAGACTGACTGAAAAATATTCTGAGATTGGCCCAGAGCAAAATACAGATGTCTATTTTACCTGATAGAATCCTAGTTAAAGGCGGACAGAATGGACAAGTCAAATACACGTGTCTGAAGATCTTGCCTAGGCAAGCACACTTAGTCCTCATAGTGATTGTTGTTATTGTTGAGGAGGGACAATAAAAACCAATAGATCATTCTTATGACACCAATTTGTTTTCATACCATGAACAGTTGTATTTGACTGATTCCTGTTGATTTGCATCATAGCATCTCATTTGTTTCAAGAGTGAGACTTTTAATCGGTGCTCTTATGGTTGCGGTGGCTTACTGGAAACGTCCCGGCTAGGTGATCGCCAGACCTGAGTTTGAGTCCTGCTCAACCTCAATAGTTTCTTCGTGTTTGCAACCTCACCATCCTTGTGAGCTAAGGATTGGAAGTTTGGGGGAGCCTATAGGTCTATCTGTTAAGTCATCAGCAACGATTCCCTGGCTCTACCTGGTCCTAGCTTGGGTGGAGAGAGGGCTTGGGCGCTGATCATATGTATAGATGTTCAGTCTCTAGGACACTGTCCCTTGCTTCTGCCATTCATGATTGGTCTTTAAAACATAGAATAGTTCTTTGTTCTTATATTAAATATCTCATAGTGCGGTGAAGTAAAAGAATTAGTAGACTGAGAATGTGCAAGAAAATGTTCTTAATCAATATTAGCATCGAATGAAGCTGCTCCATTAGATACTTATCTTATGATTATTTCCAATTAATTTCTATAAACATATATTCACTATGCATTCTGTCATAGAATAAAGTCAGTCTAATGATGGCGAGGAATCATATTTTTTTTATAAAAGTTCTATATCTTTAAGTTAAAAAAATACTTGAAGAAAATAAGTATTTTGATTTAAAAATATATAATAGTATATAAGAAAATACGTATTCTTGATGCCTCTAAAAAGCTTATCAATATCATAGTTAGCTCTGCTCTTATAAATAGAATATTAACAATAATTTCAGTTTCTCTCTTTATCAATAAACAAGCCCCATTATATTTATCAAAAAATTTATCTATTAAAGACTCCCCCAAAAGCTGAGTCTTCAAACCCCCTAATATGAAATGTACTTGACAAACATTAAATAATAACACAATGTGCTGATAAAAACACGCCTTACTAAGTTATGACGTCACACGATGACAGACACCACCTCCCGCAAGGCCAGTGACACAGCTCACGGCTCGTGAAGTTCTGACGTTCTCTGAAGGAGAAATCCAGTGAAATGACCTGCTCAGTTACTTTCATCTCATGCGATGGTGGTATAGTGGTTAGCATAGCTGCCTTCCAAGCAGTTGACCCGGGTTCGATTCCCGGCCATCGCAAATCAATCATTTTTATCTAATCTAATCAGAAATTGATTAGAAACAGATACTCCTTCAAACTATATTTATCCAAGATAAGAAATAACACAAGCGGTCATGGTTATTACTGTCTAATTATTGCTGAAATGATGATAACCAGAAGCTTAGCCAAGGTGCAATTTCTGCAATGTCAATGAATAAAAAATCTGCTCTTCAAATATACAAGTAATCTGGAAGTGAAGTTTCTAGCTAGAAGACAGATTGAGGTTACCTTCCACTGGAGGTGCAGCTCTACTGAATCAGAGAAAACTTTCTAATCAAAAGGTAAGTCACTTATTCCCAAAAGTTACAGTTGTGTATACATTATGTGGAATGAAAAATATTCTGACTATTTTAGCTGATAGATGTTCTGGCTAAAGGAGGACAGAATGGCCATGTCAAATACAGATGACTGCAGATCTTGCCTAGGCAAGCACACCTAGTCCTCAGAACGATTGTTGTTAGTGTGGAGGAGGGACAATAACGACCAATAGATCAATCTGATGACACCAATTTGTTATCATACCATGAGCAGTGGTATTTGACTTATTCCTGTTGAATTGCATCATAGCATCTCATTTGTTTCAAAAAGTGAGTCTTTTTATCGGTGCTCTTATGGTTGCGGTGGCCTACATGAAACGTCCCTGCCAGGCGATCGCCAGACCGGAGTTGGAGTCCTGCTCAACCTCGATAGTTTCTTGTAGTGTCTGCAACTTCACCATCCTTGTGAGCTAAGGATGGGGAGTTTGAGGGAGCCTATAGGTCTATCTGCTGAGTCATCAGCAACGATTCCCTGGCACTACCTGGTCCTAGCTTGGGTGGAGAGGGGGCTTTGGCGCTGATCATATGTATAGATGTTCAGTCTTTAGAACATTGTCCCTTGCTTCTGCCATTCATGATTGGTCTTTAAAACATAGAATAGTTCTTTGTTCTTAAATTAAATATCTCTTAGTGCAGTGAAGTAAAAGAATTAGTAGACTGAGAATGTGCAAGAAAATTTCTTAATCAATATTAGCATCGAATGAAGCTGCTCAATTAGATATTTATCTTATGATTATTTCTAATTAATTTCAATAAACATATATTCACTATGCATTCTGTCATAAAATAAAGTCAGTCTAATGATGGAGAGGAATCACATTTTTATAAAAGTTCTATTATCTTTCCTTAAGTTAAAAAAATACTTGAAGAAAATAAGTATTTTGATTTAAAAATATATAATAGTATATAAGAAAAAAAGTATTCCTGATGCCTCTAAAAAGCTTATCAATATCATAGGTAGCTCTGCTCTCATAAATAGAATATTAAAAATAATTTGTTTCTCTCTTTATCAATAAACAAGCCCCATTATATTTATCAATAAGGTTATCTATTAAAGACTCCCCCAAAAGCTGAGTCTTCAAACCCCCTAATATGAAATGTACTTGACAAACATTAAGTAGCAACACAATGTGCCGATAAAAACACTCTGTACTAAGTTATGACGTCACACGATGACAGACACCACCTCCCGTAAGGCCAGTGAAACAGCTCAGGGCTCGTGAAGTCCTGACGTTCTCTGGAAGAAAAATACAGTGAAATGACTTCCTCAGTTACTTTCATCTCATGCGATGGTGGTATAGTGGTTAGCATAGCTGCCTTCCAAGCAGTTGACCCGGGTTCGATTCCCGGCCATCGCAATATAGATCATTTTGACCTTCTCTGAAGGAGAAATCAAGCTAAATGACCTGCTCAGTTACTTTCATCTCATGCGATGGTGGTATAGTGGTTAGCATAGCTGCCTTCCAAGCAGTTGACCCGGGTTCGATTCCCGGCCATCGCAAATCAACCCTTTTGATAAGCAATCTAATCAAATATTGATCAGAAACCGATATTCCTTCAAACTATATTTATCCAAGATAAGAAATAACACAAGCAGTAAAGGTTATTACTCTCTCATTATTGCTGAAAGAATGATAACCTACAGGTTAGCCAAGATACAATTACTGCAATGTCCATGAATACCAAATCTGCCCTTCAAATATAAAAGTAATTTGAATGCAATGTTTTTAGCTAGAAGACAGACTACGGTTACCTTCATTTAGAGGCACCTACAGGAAATGTCAGGCTTATGCAAATACCCTTCTAAACAATATACAAGATAACACAAGAATTGCAACAATAACAGATATAGCAATAAAATTGGGACAATGTCAAGAAGGATTCTACCTACAGGTTACCCTGAGGCAAAGTGTAGGCCTTCAGCCTGTAAGACTCCTTTGCTAAGGTGCAGCTCTACTGCCTTACAGAAAATTTTCTAATCAAAAGGTAAGGCACTGATTCCGAAAGGGTATAGTTGTGTATACATTATGATTAGGAGGACTGAAAAATATTCGGAATCTGACCCAGAACAAAATACAGTTTTGACTATTTTAGAGGATGCTGTCCTAACTATAGGACAGACCGTCCATATCAAATACAGAACGATTGTTCTTGAGGAGGGACAAAGATGACCAATAGATCACTCTGATAAGACCAAATTGCTCTCATACCATGAACAATGGTACTTGACTGATTTCTTTTGATTTTCATCCTACCATCTCATTAGTTCCATAAGTGAGCCTTTTAATATGGGCTCTTATGTTGCAAAATAGTGATTTTTTCTGACATTAAGCATCTTTAATACAAGCTCAGTGGTAAAATCATGGTGCAACGACCCATCTTCAAAACAACAATTATAATAAACAGGACCTACACCTAAGACGTAGTGTGGGGGATGCAATGAACTACTGACAAGGCTCAAGAGAGTAGCAGACTAAGAATATGCACTAAATCTTTCATAATTAAATTTAGCTCCTAATGAACCTGTTGTATTAGATGCTTATCTTTTATGATTACATCTAATTTATTTCTATAAATACAATTTCCCTATTCGTTTATTTTTTGTTGTTCATTACTTCTCTTGTAGTTTGTTAATAGCCTTTCTTCACAAGGCTATTTTCCCCGCTGGAACCCTTGAATTTATAGCGTCCTTCTTCTTCCACTAGCTAAGATAGTAATAATAATAAAATCGAAGATATTCTAATGCTTGACAGGGATAATCATTTTACAATCGTTTTATAATCTCAAAGTTAAAAACTAGAAGAAACTAAGCATTCTGACTGCTCTAGTATTGAAATACACTATTTTGGAAATCAATCATACTTTAACGCAAATTTTAAGTATGCGACGATGACCTTAGTAATTCTTGATGCCTCTAAAAAACATTTACCATTTTTATAGTCAACTCTGTTCTTATAAATATAACTTTAAAACTAACAATTTCATTTCAATTTCTCTATATCTTTATATAAAAAAAATCTCCATCATATTTATCAATAAGGTAATCTATTAAGGACTCCCCAACAAGCTGATAATGTCTTCATATCTTCCAATGTAAAACAAATTTGACAACCAATGAGCATTGAAACGATGCGAGGCTAAAAACACGCCTTAACTGAGTTATGACGACACACAATCATAGCCACCACCTCCCATTAGGCTAGTGGCACAGCTCACCGGCTCGTGAAATTCTGACGTTCTCTGGAGGAGAAATCCAGTGAAATTACCTGCTCAGTTACTTTCATCTCATGCGATGGTGGTATAGTGGTTAGCATAGCTGCCTTCCAAGCAGTTGACCCGGGTTCGATTCCCGGCCATCGCAAATCAATCATTTTTATCTAATCTAATCAGAAATTGATTAGAAACCGATACTCCTTCAAACTATATTTATCCAAGATAAGAAATAACACAAGCAGTAAAGGTTATTACTTTCTCATTATTGCTGAAATGATGATAACCAAGAGCTTAGTCAAGGTACAATCTCTGCAATGTCCATGAATACCAAATCTGTCCTTCAAATATAAAAGTAATTTGGATGCGATGTTTTTAGCTAGAAGACAGACTACGGTTACCTTCATTTAGAGGCACCTACAGGAACTGTCAGGCTTATACAAATACCATTCTAAACAATATACAAGATAACAAAAGAATTGCAACAATAACAGATATAGCAATAAAATTGGGACAATGTCAAGAAGGATTCTACCTACAGGTTACCCTGAGGCAAAGTAACCTTCAGCCTGTAAGACTCCTTTGCTAAGGTGCAGCTCTACTGCCTCACAGAAAGTTTTATAATCAAAAGGTAAAGCACTTATTCCAAAAGGGTACACTTGTGTATACATTAAGTGGACTGAAAAATATTCTGAATTTGACCCAGCACAAAATACAGTTTTGACTATTTTAGAAGATGCTGTCTTAACTAAAGGACAGAATGTCCATATCAAATACAGAACGATTGTTGGTGTTGAGGCGGGACAAAGATGATCAATAGATCACTCTGATAAGACCAAATAGCTCTCATATCATGAGCAATGGTACTTGACTGCTTTCTTTTGATTTTCATCCTAGCATATCATTAGTTCCATAAGTGAGCCTTTTAATCTGGGCTCTTATAGCGCAAAATAGTGATTTTTTTCTGGCATCAAGCATCTTTAATACAAGCCCAGTGGTAAAATCATGGTGCAATGACCCATCTTCAAAACATCAACTATAATAAACTGGACCTACACCTAAGACGTAGTGTTGGGGATGCAATGGACTATAGTCAATTTCATTTAGCAATGCAGATTTGCACAGACTCGCAGCGGTGCCCTTTTAGCTTGGAAAAGTTTCCTGATTGCTGATTGGTTGGACGGGATAATTCTAGCCAATCAGCGATCAGGAAAATTTTCCGAGCTAAAAGGGCACCGCTGCGAGTCGGTGCAAATCTGCCTCGATAAAAGAAATGGACTATAGTGATAAGGCCCAAGAGAGTAGCAAACTGAGAATATGCACTAAATCTTTCATAGTTAAATTCAGCTCCTAATGAACCTGTTGTATTAGATGCTTATCTTATTGTGATTACTTCTAATTAACTTCTATAAATACAATTTCCCTATTCGTTTATTTTTTGTTGTTCATTACTTCTCTTGTAGTTTGTTAATAGCCTTTCCTCACAAGGCTATTTTCCCCGTTGAAACCATTGGATTTATAGCGTCCTTCTTCTCCCACTAGCTAAGATAGTGATAATAATAAAATCGAAAAGATTCTTATGCTTGACAGGGATAACCTTTTTACAATCGTTTTATAATCTTGAAAGTTAAAAACTAGAAGAAACTAAGCATTTTGACTGCTCTAGTATTGAAATACACTATTTTGGAAATCAATCATACTTTAACGCAAATTTAAAGTATGCAACGATGACCTTAGTATTTCTTGATGCCACTAAAAAAAGTTTACCCTTTTTATAGTTAACTCTGTTTTTATAAATATAACTTTAAAACTAACAATTTCATTTCAATTTCTCTATTTCTTTATATAAAAAAATCTCCATCATATTTACCAATATGGTAATCTATTAAGGACTCCCCAACAATCTGATGTCTTCAGATCTTCTAATGTAAAATAAATTTGACAACCAATCAGCATTGAAATGATGAGAGGCTAAACACATGCCTTAACTGAGTTATGACGTCACACAATGACAGCCACCACCTCCCCTAAGGCCAGTGGCACGGCTCACGGCTCGTGAAGTCCTGACGTTCTCTGGAAGAGAAATCCAGTGAAATGACTTGCTCAGTTACTTTTATCTCATGCGATGGTGGTATAGTGGTTAGCATAGCTGCCTTCCAAGCAGTTGACCCGGGTTCGATTCCCGGCCATCGCAAATCAATCATTTTGATAGGCAATCTAATCTAAAATTGATTAGAAACCCCTATTCCTTAAAACTACATTTATCCAAGATAAGAAATAACTCAAGCAGTAATGGTTATTTCTGTCCCATTATTGCAGAAATGATAATAACTAAAAGCTTAGCCAAGATACAATTTCTGCAATGTCCATGAATGCCCTTCAAATGTACAAGTAATCTGGATGTGAAGTTTTTGGCTAGAAGATAGATTGAGGTTATCTTCAACTAAAGCACCAATAGGAAAAGTCAAGCTAATGGAAATAGCCCTCTAAACAGTATACAAGAGGACACGTGAATAGAGACAAGAAAAAATATAGCACTATAATTGTGACAGCTTCAAGTAAGATTCTGCCTACAGGTTACCCTGAGGCCAAGCGTAAAGCCTGTGACTCCTTAACTAAGGTGCAGCTCTACTGCCTCACAGAAAACTTTCTAATCAAAAGGCGAGGCACTTATTCCCAATAGGTACAGTTGTGTATACATTAGGCGGACTGTAAAATATTCTGTATTTGACCCACAACAAAACACAGCTTTGACTAGTTTAGAAGAAAGATGTTCTCCTTGCTATAGAAGGTCAAGATGTCCATGCCAAATACAGGTGTCTGCAGACATCCCACTTAAAAAAAAATTAAGGTGTATGCAGACCTTGCCTTGCCAAGCACAATTAAACCTCAGAAAGATTGTTGTTGGTGTTGAAGAGGGACAATAACGACCAATAGAGCAATCTGAGAAGACCAAATTGCTCTCACACCATGAGCAGTGGTACTTGACGGATTCCTTTTGATTTTCATCCTAGCATCTTATTATTTCCAAAAGGGAGCCCATTAATCTGGGGTCTGTGACGGCCGAGAGAAAGGTTATGACTCAAAGGCATAACTTTATTAAAGAACACTCTCCTTTATAAACAAAACCTCAAGGCAACAGGAAAATACATGTTCGAGAAAATGACAATGTTACATAGGCGACACGCAGACATGTCTATTCTGGTTCTTTTTACTGCGAGGGAAGAGCGCAGATACAAGCATAATATATACAAAATAATTTATGTACGATCGTGTGACACACGGTTGGTACAGGTCTTAAAGTGCAGAATAGTTATTTTTTTTCTGGTATTAAGCATCTTTAGCACTAAAGCTCACTGGCAATCCTATGGTGCAGGGACCACCTTCAAAACTTCTACTATAATAAACTCGATCTACAACTCAGACGTCTTGTGGAGGATGCAATGGGCTACTGATGAGGTCCAAGAGTCTGAGAATGTGCACTACACTTTTTTATAATTAAATTTAGCCTCGAATGAACATGCTGTATTATATGTTTATCTTAGGATTATTTCTAATGAACTTCTATAAACACACATTCGCTATTTATTCATTTTTAATTATTCATTACTCCTCTTGTAGTTTATTTATTTTATTATCTTTCATCAATGGGCTATTCTTTTTTTGTACCTTGGAGCCCTTGGGTTTGTAGTGTCCTGCTTCTCCCACTAGGGTTGTAACTAAGATAGTAATAATAAAAAATTGAAGAGAGATTCTAATGCTAAAGATGGATATTCTTTTTACAATAGTTTTATAATCTTAAAGTTTAAAAATTAGAAGAAACAAAGTATTTTGAGTGCTCTAGTATTAAAAACAAAACAAAAACTTTCAGAAATCAATCAGGTATTAGCGTAAATTTAAAGTACGCAACGATGACCTTAGTAATTCTTGATGCCTCAAAAAAAGTCTATCCATTTTATAGTTACCTTTATTTTTATAAACACGTCTTTAAAACTAACACTTTCCTATTAATTTCTCTATTTCTTTAAATGAAAAATCTCCATCATATTTATCAATAAGGCAATCTATTAAGGAATCCCCAACAACTGATAATGTCTTCAGATCTTCTAATGTAAAATAAATTTGACAACCAATGAGCATTGAAACGATGCGCAACTAAAAACACGCCTTAACTGAGTTATGACGTCACACAATGACAGCCACCACCTCCCCTAGGGCCAGTGGCACAGCTCACGGCTCGTGAAATTCTGACGTTCTCTGAAGGAGAAATCCAGTGAAATGACCTGCTCAGTTACTTTCATCTCATGCGATGGTGGTATAGTGGTTAGCATAGCTGCCTTCCAAGCAGTTGACCCGGGTTCGATTCCCGGCCATCGCAAATCAATCATTTTTATCTAATCTAATCAGAAATTGATTAGAAACAGATACTCCTTCAAACTATATTTATCCAAGATAAGAAATAGCACAAGCAGTACAGGTTATTACCGTCTCATTATTACTGAAAGGAAGATAACCTAAAGCTTAGCCACATACAATTTCTGCAATGTCCATGAATACCAAATCTGCCCGTCAAATATAAGAGTAATTGGTGTGAAGTTTTTGGCTAGAAGACAGAGGTTACCTTCAACTACAGGCACCTACAGGAACTGTCAGGCTAATGCAAATATCCTTCTAAACAATATACAAGATGACACAAGAATTTCAACAATAACAAATATAGCAATAAAATTGGGACAGTGGCAAGAAAGATTCTACCTACAGGTTACCCTTACGCAAAGTGAAGGCCTACAACCTGCAAGACTCCTTTGCTAAGGCGCAGCTCTACTGCCTCACAGAAAACTTTCTGATCAAAAGGTAAGGTACTCTTCTAAAAAAAGGTACTGTTATGTAATCATTAGGTAGACTGGAAAATATTCTGAATCTGACCCAGAACAACAAGAGAGATGTCCTAGCTAAAACAAAAAAAAGGCTATTTTAGAAATAAATCAAGATTTAACGCAATTTTAAAGTATACAACGACACTTGTAACCGTAGCAGTTCTTTATGCCTCTAAAATGTTTATCCATACTATGGTTAGCTCTGCTCTTATAAATAGATTATTAGAAATATCAATTTATTAATTACTTCCCCACTAGCTGAGATTGTCTTCATATCTCCATACATCACAAAAAGATAATTTAAGCTTGGGTCACTACAACACGTCTTCTTGGGCTATGACGTCACACAATGACAGCCACCACCTGTTGTAAGCCAGCAGCCGTCAGCTCTGAGGTTATGACACTCTCTGGAGGAGATATCCAATTAAATGACCTGCTCAGTTACTTTCATTCCAGGCGATGGTGGTATAGTGGTTAGCATAGCTGCCTTCCAAGCAGTTGACCCGGGTTCGATTCCCGGCCATCGCAAATCAAACATTTTGATAACCAATGTGATTAGAAATTGATATTCCTTCAAACTATTTTTATCCAAAATAAGAAATAACACAAGCAGTAAAGGTTATTACTGCCTCATTATCGCTGAACTGATGATAATCAAAAGCTTAGCCAAGGTATAATTTCTGCAATGTCCATGAATACCAAATCTGCCCTTCAAATATATAGTAACCTAGATGTGAATTTTTTGGCTAGAAGACAGATTGAGGTTACCTTCAACTATAGGCACCTACAGAAATTGTCAGGCTAATGGGAATAACCCTCAGAACAATATACAAGAAGACAAAAATAGAGAAAAGAACAAATATAGCACTATAATTGGGGCAGCTTCAAGAAAGATTCTACCTACAGGTTACCCTAAGGCAAAGCGTAAAGCCTGCAAGACTCCCTTAACTGAGGGGAAGCTCTACTGCCTCACAGAAAACTGTCCAATCTAAAGGTAAGGCAATCTTGTAAAAAGGGTACAGTTCTGTATTCATTGGGCAGACTGAAAAATAATCTGAATCTGACCAAGAGCAACAGAAGAGATATTCTAGCTAAAAAAAAAAAAAAAAATTAAGAATATTTTCGAAATCAATCAGGATTTAACACAAATTTCAAGTATACAGCAACACTTGTAACCCTAGCAGTTCTTTAGGCCTCTAAAATGTTTATCCATACTATATTTAGCTCTGCTCTCATAAATAGATTATTAAAAATACCAATTTATTAATTACTTCCCAATTAGCTGCAACTGTCTTCATATCTTCATACATGAAAAATAAATCAAAACAAAATGATAATTTAAGCTTGGGTCAATATAACGTCTTGTTGGGCTATGACATCACACAATGACAGCCACCACCTGTCGTAATCCAGCAGCTCCCAGCTCTCGAGGTTATGACTCTCTCTGAAGGAGATATCCAGTTAAATTACCCTCTCAGTTACTTTCATTCCATGCGATGGTGGTATAGTGGTTAGCATAGCTGCCTTCCAAGCAGTTGACCCGGGTTCGATTCCCGGCCATCGCAAATCAAACATTTTGATAAGCAATCTGATTAGAAACCGATATTCCTTCAAACTATATTTATCCAAGATAAGAAATAAAACAAGTAGTAAAGGTTACTACTGCCTCATTATCGCTGAACTGATGATAATCAAAAGCTCAAAAGATAAGCCAAGGTATAATTTCTGCAATGTCCATGAATACCAAATCTGCCCTTCAAATATATAAGTAACCTGGATGTGAAGTTTTTAGCTAAAAGACAGATTGAGGTTACCTTCAACTATAGGCACCTACAGGAACTGTCAGGCTGATGGGAATAACCCTCAAAACAATATACAAGAAGACGAAAAGAGAAAAGAACAAATATGGCACTACATTTGGGGCAGCTTTAAGGATGATTCTACCTACAAGTTACCCTAAGGCAAAGCGTACAACCTGTAGGAGTGCCTAACTAAGGTGCAGCTCTACTGCCTAACAAAAAAACTTTCTTATCAAAAGGTAAGGCACTCTTCCAAAAAATGGTACTGTTGTGTATTAATTAGGCACTGGAAAATATTCTGAATTTGACCCAGAGCAACAGAAGAAAGATGCCCTTGCTAAAATATAAAAAAAAATATTCTAGAAATCAATCAGGATCTAACGCAAATTTAAAATATACGACACGTGTAACCCTGGTAGTTTTTTATGCCGCTAAAATGTTTATCCATATTATGGTTAGCTCTGCTCTCATAAATAGATTATTAGAAATATCAATTCATTAATTACTTCCCCACTAGCTGAGATTGTCTTCATATCTTCATACATGAAAAATAAATCAACTCAAAATGAAAATTTTGGGCTATGACGTCACACAATGGCAGGCACCACCTGTTGTAAGCCAGCAGCCGCCAGCTCTCGAGGTTAAGACACTCTCTGAAGGAGAGATATCCAATTAAATGACCTGCTCAGTTACTTTCATTCCATGCGATGGTGGTATAGTGGTTAGCATAGCTGCCTTCCAAGCAGTTGACCCGGGTTCGATTCCCGGCCATCGCAAATCAAACATTTTGATAAGCAATCTGATTAGAAACCGATATTCCTTCAAACTATATTTATCCAAGATAAGAAATAACACAAGCAGTAAAGGTTACTACTGTCTCATTATCGCTGAACTGATGATAATCAAAAGCTTAGCCAAGGTATAATTTCTGCTATGTCCATGAATACCAAATCTGCCCTTCAAATATATAAGTAACCTAGATGCGAAGTTTTTGGCTAGAAGACAGATTGAGGATACCTTCAAGTATAGGCACCTACAGGAACTGTCAGGCTAATGGGAATAACCCTCAAAACAATATACAAGAAGACAAAAATAGAGAAAAGAACAAATATAGCACTGTAATTGGGGCAGCTTTAAAGAAGATCTTACCAACAGGTTACTCTAAGGCAAAGCGTACAGCCTGTAAGAGTCCCTAACTAAGGTGAAGCTCTACTGCCTCACAAAAAACTTTCTTATCAAAAGGTAAGGCACTCTTCCAGAAAAAAAGGTTCAGTAGACTGGAAAATATTCTGAATTTGACCCAGAGCAACAGAAGAAAGATGTCTTAGCTAAAAAAAAAATAAAAAAATATTCTAGAAATCAATCAGGATTTAACGCAAATTTGAAGTATACGACACGTGTAACCCTAGTAGTTTTTTATGCCTCTAAAATGTTTATCCATACTATGGTTAGCTCTGCTCTCATAAATAGATTAATAGAAATATCAATTTATTAATTACTTCCCCACTAGCTGAGATTGTCTTCATATCTTCATACATGAAAAATAAATCAACTTAAAATGATAATTTAAGCTTAGGTCAATAAGTCTTGTTGGGCTATGACGTCACACAATGACAGTCACCACCTGTTGTAATCCAGCAGCCGCCAGCTCTAGAGGTTATGACTCTCTCTGGAGGAGATATCCAGTCAAATTACCAGCTCAGTTACTTTCATTCCATGCGATGGTGGTATAGTGGTTAGCATAGCTGCCTTCCAAGCAGTTGACCCGGGTTCGATTCCCGGCCATCGCAAATCAAACATTTTGATAAGCAATCTGATTAGAAACTGACATTCCTTCAAACTATATATATCCAAGATAAGAAATAACACAAGCAGTTATTACAGGTTATTACTGTCTCATTATCACTGAACTGATGATAATCAAAAGCTTAGCCAAGGTATAATTTCTGCAATGTCCATGAATACCAACAGGTGAAGTTTTTGGCTAAAAGACAGATTGAGGTTACCTTCAACTATAGGCACCTACAGGAACTGTCAGGCTAATGTGAATAACCCTCAAAACAATATACAAAAAGGCAAAAATAGAAAAAAGAACAAATATAGAACTACAATTGGGGCAGCTTTAAGGAAGATTCTACCTACAGGTTACCCTAAGGCAAAGCGTACAGCCTGTAAGAGTCCCTAACTAAGGCGAAGCTCTACTGCCTCACAAAAAACTCTTGTCAAAAGCTAAGACACTCTTCCAAAAAAAGGTACTGATGTGTATTAATTAGGCAGACTGGAAAATATTCTGAATTTGACCCAGAACAACAGAAGAAAGATGCCCTTGCTAAAAAATAAAAAAATAAAAAATATTCTAGAAATCAATCAGGATTTAACACAAATTTAAAATATACATGTGTAACCCTGGTAGTTTTTTATGCCTCTAAAATGTTTATCCATATTATGGTTAGCTCTGCTCTCATAAATAGATTATTAGAAATATCAATTTATTAATTACTTCCCCACTAGCTGAGATTGTCTTCATATCTTCATACATGAATAATAAATCAACACAAAATGATAATTTAAGCTTGGGTCACTACAACACGTCTTCTTGGGCTATGACATCACACAATGGCAGGCACCACCTGTTATAAGACAGCAGCCGCCAGCTCTCGAGGTTATGACTCTCTCTGGAGGAGATATCCAGTTAAATTACCAGCTCAGTTACTTTCATTCCATGCGATGGTGGTATAGTGGTTAGCATAGCTGCCTTCCAAGCAGTTGACCCGGGTTCGATTCCCGGCCATCGCAAATCTATCATTTTGATAATGCAATTCAGATTACAAATCAGATGAGTCATATGAATAAATTGGTTATAAATCAATACCAAAGGTAAGAAATAACAAGAACAATAAAAGTCATTTATCCCCTTGTTAGTACTAAATAGATTATCCAATTTCTACAGCATCAATCATGCTCCAAGTTACGAGTAAGATATGACAAAATCTAAGTTTCATACTAATTCTGGAACTTCGTTCATGATTTTATGCTGCTGAGTATTTAGAAGATATGCATTTACTGTAGGTATGAAGCTTTGGCTAGAGGACACGTTAAGATTAGTGGCTACGGAAGGTACAACAGGCTACCCTAAGGCAAAGTGAACCGCCTATACAGCTTCATTGCGACTCTGCAGCTCTACCTCCCAACGGAACACTGTTAAATCATAAGCTAGAGTGTGACACCTACTCCAGAAATGTGCAGTTGTCTATATATTAGGTAGAATGAGAAGAATTCTACACATACGCCAGAAGCTAATAGAGTTAAACCTCTGCTTTACCTCCAATATGTAGTCCCAGTTAAAACTATACAGAATGTCCATATCAAATACTAGTCTTTGCAGATTTTGCCTTGGCATGTACACTTTGACCTCAGAGGGATGGTCGCTAGAGTTGAGGAGGGACAATAACGACTATCAGACACTATGAAGGAACCAAGCTGTTCTCATACAATGAAAAGTGGTATTTTATTGGTCTCTTCCAATTTTCATCACAGCATCACACCAGTTCCAAATGTGAGCCTTCTAATCAGGGCTCTTATGATACAGAAGAACTTTTTTCCTTCTTTTTTATGAGAGCTTCAGCAGCTTTTAGCATAATTTCTCTTTTTTCATAAGGTTTCTATTAAGGATTTCTCCATTTTCTGAAAATGTCTTTGGATCTTCATATATGTAAACAATTTGGCACAAAATGACAATGAAATTGTTGGATTAATATATTATGCCTTGATTATTTGTGACATCACACGATAACATCCACCACCAGCCGTGATCCGAATGGCAGCACTGTCCACCACCTACTGAGGTTATGATGTTCCTTGGAGGAAAAATCTAGTTATATTTCCTTCTCAATAGTAAGAACATCATGCGATGGTGGTATAGTGGTTAGCATAGCTGCCTTCCAAGCAGTTGACCCGGGTTCGATTCCCGGCCATCGCAAATCAATCATTTTGATAAAATTCAGGTTACTAATCAGATGTCCCCTTTGAATAGATTAATTACTAAGAGATACTCTTACTTGCTAAATTTGTCTATGGTAAGAAATGAACACAAACAATAAAACAAACAATAAAATCCCTTGTCCCATTATTACCACTACCAATACAATAACCTAATGCTTAGCCAAGATACAATTTCTGCATTCACCGTGAATACCAAACACGCCCTGCATGTCAAGCTTGATCTGTCAAAATTCAAGACTCAAACTAGATCTTGAATGTCTTTTTGTTTTTATGTCTGAACATAAAAGGCACCTAGATGCAAAGCTTAGGCTAAAGGTCAGAATCAGAGTATATACAACTGCAGCGGTCTCGAGGTTACCATTAGGTACAGTGCACATAAGACTCGCTTGCCAAGGTGTCTCTCTACTTTCCGCAGTAAATTTTCATAATCAAAAGCTAAAGTACTTATTTCCGAAAGGTGCAGTTGTGTACACATTAGAGAGAATGAAAAGCATTCTAAATATAGCCCAGAAAAATATAAAATCAACTAATCTTAGATAAAGACGTGGTTCTAGTTTTAGACAGAATGTATAGGTCAAATAATGGTCTTTGCAGATCTTGCCTTTGCAAGTAAACCAGACATCAGAGCAGATGGACTCTTAGACAGCAGAGAAGGGTCCCAGACGGACTGGACTCTTAGACAATAGAGAAGGGTCCCAGACGGACTGGACTCTTAGACAATAGAGAAGGGTCCCAGACGGACTGGACTCTTAGACAATAGAGAAGGGTCCCAGACGGACTGGACTCTTAGACAATAGAGAAGGGTCCCAGACGGACTGGACTCTTAGACAATAGAGAAGGGTCCCAGACCGACTGGACTCTTAGACAATAGAGAAGGGTCCCAGACCGACTGGACTCTTAGACAATAGAGAAGGGTCACAGACGGACTGGACTCTTTAACAATAGAGAAGGGTCCCAGACAGACTCCAGACAGCAGAAAGGGTCCCAGACAGCCTCTAGACAGCAGCGAAGTGTGGGGACAGAGGGAATGAATTACAACGAGGCCAGAGTAGAATATTGACTGAATTTGGGTTAATCTTCTCTTATGCCAAATTACTTCCCAGTAGAGCTTCCCTACAGCTTATTCGTGACAATGTTGAATTTTTATGCGTCGAGAGAATTTTGGTAATAAATCTAATCTCTTGCAATTCTCATTAACATTTATAAACATATCAACTATCCAACTTTAGTCACAGCATATTCTCCTAAAAGGCTGGACAGAAATCACATTTTTTTTCCTCTAATTCTGGTACATTGAAAGTTTCATAAATAAGAACAATGTACAAATATTGAAAATAATTGAAGAATTAAAAAAAGGGACCCAATTAAGAAAAAAACTTATAAACTGAAATAAACTTCAACAATCAATGCAAATATTCAAAGAAGACATTGAAGAATTAAAAAAAAAAACTGACCCAATTAAGAAAAAACTTGAAAACTGAAATAAACTTCAACAACAATCAATGCTTGTGACCATAGCTGATCTCAATGCTTCTAAACAGCTTATCCATGATATAGTTATGTCTGTCCTTTTCTGATTAAACACCAAAATGAAATATATGATCCCAGCTTCTCTCCTCCGAAATTATTAAGGTATCTCCATAAAAAATAGGTCTTAATTAAAAAACAAATAATAATAATAATTTAAGTTATCTATAAAAGGCTTTCACACTAGGAAACACTGTCTTTGAATACTTTTAAGCAAATATAAACTGCAAACTCTCATGCGATGGTGGTATAGTGGTTAGCATAGCTGCCTTCCAAGCAGTTGACCCGGGTTCGATTCCCGGCCATCGCAAAGAGTAGTTTTATACATTATATTGTAATTCATAACTCCAAAACAACATGTTCCTCCTCTCACCAAAAGGTAAAACTTTTATACAAGTTATAAGTAATTATTTTTGTTTTTGTTTCATTTGTTGATGTCGGCTACCCCCCCAAAATTGGGGGAAGTGCCTTGGTATATGTATGTATGAGTTATTATATATAATATGCACGATAAGTTTGTTATCTAAGTTGTGAAAAACCAAAATGACCAGACAAAAGTGTAATAAAAAAAAAAAAAAACACACACACATTACAGAAACTCTTGGTTTTATTTAAATTTACTCTTTCAATTCCATTTTCATTCAAGTTTTTAATGTTGTGAAAATTTTAAATGACGAGATCAAAGTATAAAACAATAAAGGAACTCTTGGATTTATTTAATTTTACTATTACTTCAGTTTCTGATTCACTAGAGATTTTAAAGATAAATTTATTTGAACAGAAAAAAGATTAATCTTTACAAACGACAATTTCCTTTTATCATCATTATCATTACTAGCTAAGCTATAGCCCTAGATGGAAAAGCAAGATGTAATAAGCCCGAGGGATCCAACAGGGAGAAACAGCCCAGTGAGGAAAGGAAATAAGGAACGAAATAAACGATATTAGAAGTAATGAACGATTAAAAAAATATTTTAAAAACATCAACAACTTTAAAACAGATATCTTATATATAAACTATAAAAAGACTTACGTCAGCCTGTTCAACATGAAACAAAAGCTCCAACAGGGAAAAATAGCCCAGCGAGGAAAGGAAATAAGGAAATAAATAAACGATATAAGAAGTAATGAACAATTAAAATATATTTTAAAACCACTAACAACATTAAAAGATATTTTATATATAAACTATAAAGAGACTTGTGTCAGCCTGTTCAACATAAAACAAAGGCTCCAACAGAGAAAAATAGCCCAGTGAGGAAAGGAAATAAGGAAATAAATAAACGATATAAGAAGTAATGAAAAATTAAAATAAAATATTCAAATAACATTAACAACCTTAAAGCAGATATCTTATATATAAACTGTAAAAAGAGACTTATGTCAACCTGTTCAACATGAAACAAAGGCTCCAACAGGGAAAAATAGCCCAGCGAGGAAAGGAAATAAGGAAATGAATAAACGATATAAGAAGTAATGAACGATTCAAATAGAATATTCTAAAAACACTAACAACATTAAAACATACTTTATATAGAAACTATAAAAAAACTTACGTCAGCCTGTTCAACATGAAATAAAGGCTCCAACAGGGAAAAATAGCCCAGCGAGGAAAGGAAATAAATAAACGATATAAAGAAGTAATGAACAATTAAAATAAAACATCGACAGCATTAAAACAGATATCTTATATATAAACTGTAAAAAAGAGACTTATGTCAGCCTGCTCAACATAAAACAAGGACTCCAACAGGGAAAAATAGCCCTGTGAGGTAAGGAAATAAGAAACAAATAAACGATATAAAGAAGTAATGAACAATTAAAATAAAATATCCTAAAAACTTTAACAATAAGAGATATTCTATATATAAACTATAAAAATACTTATGTCAGCCTGTTTAACACAAAAACATTTGCTGCAACTTTGTAATTACTCTGCCTCCCTTGGAAGCGAATTGCCAAATGTTTTCCAGTCATGATGGTGTTGTGAAGTGGAAGGGAGAGGGAGGGGGAAGTGAGAAGAAGGGGGAGGCTGGGGAAGTGAGAAGAAGGGGGAGGCTGGGGGAGGGGGAGGGGGGAATGTAAGAGAATTGAGAGTGAGAAGTTGAAGATAATTCTCTCCACTTGAGTGTCCAAGAAAGTATCGGTTCGAATCCTCCTTTTGGCTGAAGAAAATAAGTTTTTCTTCAAAAGTTCTTTTAAAATTGAAGTAGAAATAATTCGGATGAAAGGGGATCTTGGATTACATTCAACATATAACGAATTATATTTATTTAAAGTAATCTCTAATAAAAATTGAACTTCACTGAAGAGTCGAGGCTTTACAGGAAGAAGAGTGGAAAAGTCATCACGGGAGAGAGAGAGAGAGAGAGAGAGAGAGAGAGAGAGAGAGAGGTCCCTCAAACAGGGTGGACGGGGGCTTTTTGGAGGGTGTGAAGTACAGTCTTGTGTGATACGGAGTTGGGAGAGCATGAAAATAACTTTTAATCTCTCTCTCTCTCTCTCTCTCTCTCTCTCTCTCTCAACTCATTAAATTTAGAGCACACACGTATGTGGATGAATATAAGGACCGACTGCTGGCGCACTCAAGTATAGATATTCATTATAAAGATAAGAAATCTATGATCTGATAAGAACGATAAACAGATAAGCAAATATAAGCACGTCTAATTATGTCTTATTTCAATCCAAATGATATAGAAGCATATATATAATATACAGCAACAACAACAACAACAACAACAAATGCAAACATTTCTAGTCCACTGCAGGACAAATATCACAGGTATGTCCTTAATCATGTCAGTGGTTTAGCCAATTTTCATCAAAACGCTGGGCACTTAAGATTGTTGGTTGGAGATTTTCGTCTGAGCACTCACAGCAAACTGACCTAGTATGCGTGGCGCTGACTAGTGCAGCTTTGCTAATCATGGCGATACGAAAACTATTTCACAACGTCAAAGTATCTTCACTTAGAAAGGGAAGATATATATATATATATATATATGCGTGTGTGGGCAGAAAAGAGTTGTAAGCTTCCTGTTTAAATCATTATCTGACAAACTACTAGATCATACTCACAAGTAATTACAATTAGCGAGTTTTAAAAAAGGATATTAAAAGGAAACATATATATATATATATATATATATATATTATATATATACATATATATGTATATATATATACATAGGTATATATATATATTTATATATATGATTATATATATAAATATATATATATAAATATATATATATATATAAATATATATATATATAAATATATATATATATAAATATATATATATATATATATAAATACACACACACACATATATATATATATATACACACATATATATATATATATACACATATAAATATATATATATATATATATATATATATATATATATATATATGTATATATATATATATATATATATATATATATATATGTGTATTTTATATATATATATATATATACACATATATAAAATTTAAAATTAATTTTCGGGTTGGGCGTAAGTAGCCTCCACTTTCCAAAAAAATAATAATACTAAATACTATTCTCCCATAATTACTTCTAGTATTTTCCAAAGTTAATTAGTCCGTAGAGTATTTATGCGTTAACAGAGGGACTGACTTTTACTTGTTAATCTGGCGTCACACTAGCTAAGGTCACACCAACCATAACCATCAGTCAAAAAAAAAAAAAAAAAAAATCTCCAAAATAATTCTTAAAAAAATGAAAAAAAAATCCTCACCACAACGCTTAAAAATTCTACCACAATTCTTGTAAAGCCGTTAATTAGTGTAACTAAATTGAGAGAGAGAGAGAGAGAGAGAGAGAGAGAGAGAGAGAGAGAGAGAGAGAGAGCTATCATTAAGACTATTCATCTTTCAAATGTTTCAGGTAATAATCGTTTTAAAAATTTCGTCACTGAGTTGCCTACTATGATCCCGTATCCCTTTCTGAGAGCTGATACCTTAACGTACTGAAACGGTTTGCGTTTCGCCGTGATCCGCAAAGCTGTACTATTCAGGGCCACCCATACTAGATTGGTTTGCTGAGGCAAAAATGTTCCATTACCAGCAATCCTCACGGACCAGCATCGTGAGGGAAACTGGACAAATACCAGACATGAATCAAAACATGTCTGAGGCCTTTGACTAGCAATGGACTACTGAATGTGTTTATATATATATATATATATGCGTGTGTGTGAGCATAAAGAAAGAGTAGTAAACTTATTGTTTAAATTAATATCCGAAAAACTACTAGATCACACTCACAAACAATTAGAATTAGCAAGTTTATAGAAAGCATATTAAAAGGATGGATATATATATACAGGTGTATATATATATATATATATATATTATTTATTTATTTATTAAATGCTAAGCTAACACCCTAGTTGGAAAAGCAGGATGCTATAAGCCCAGTGGCCCAAACAGGGAAAACAGCCTTGTGAGGAAAGGAAATAAGGAAAATTAAAATATTTTAAGAATAGTAACAACATTAAAACAAATATATATATATATATATATATATACATATATATATACATATATATATATATATACATATACATATATATATATACATATACATATATATATACACATATACATATATATATATACATATACATATATATATACACATATACATATATATATACATATATATATATATATATATATATATATTATATATTTAATCTAAAATTCATTTTCGGGTTGGGCGTATAAGTAGCCTTCACTTTCCATAAAAAAAAAAAAATACTAAATACTATTCTCACATAATTATTCCTAGTATTTTCCAAGGTAAATTAGTCTGTAGAGTATTTATGCGTTAACGGAGGGACTGACTTTTCCTTGTTAATCTGGCGTCACACTAACTAAGGTCACACCAACCATAACCATCAGTCAAAAAAAAAAAAAAAAAAAAAAAATCTCCAAAATAATTCTTAAAAAAATGAAAAAAAAATCCTCACCACAACGCTTAAAAATTCTACCACAATTCTTGCAAAGCCGTTCATTAGTGTAACTAAATAGAGAGAGAGAGAGAGAGAGAGAGAGAGAGAGAGAGAGAGAGAGTTAATGAGCTATTAATAAGACTAATCATCTTTCAAATGTTTTAAGCAATAATCGTTTTAAAAATTCCGTCACTGATTAGCCTAATATGGTCCTGAATCCCTTTCTAAGCGCAGATATCTTAACATAGTGAAAGGGTTTGCGTTTCGCCGTGATCCGCAAAGCTGTACTATTCAGGGCCACCCGTACTAGATTGGTTTGCTGAGACAAAAATCTTCCACAATCAGCAATCCTCACTGACCAGCATCGTGAGGGAAACTGGCCAAATACCATACGTGAATCAAGACATTTCTGAGGCCTTTGACTAGTAATGGACTACTGAATGTGTTTGTTTATATCATAGACTCCTTAAAGGAGTCTATGGTTTATATATATACATACATACACACACATATATATATATATATATATACATACATACATACAGTATTATACTTATATATACATACATATGTATATAAATATATATATACATATATTATATATATATATATTATATAAATATATATATCATATATATAAATATATATATATTATGTATAAATATATTATATAAACATATATATATGTATAAATATATATATATATATATATATATATAATCCTAATGTGTGTGTCTGTACGTGTACATAAACCAAAGAGGAGTAAAATACAGCAAAAATGTCATAACCGAATTTTCTCCAAAAGTAATTTTTTATAATCATAGAAACATCTTCGGTGTCAAAGGCTATGACTGTTCCCATCGTAAAAAGACTCTTAAAAAACAAGGAAAAGCTTCAAATAAAACTAAAAGTAGTCATAAACTTAGCCTCCTATCGAGAGAGAGAGAGAGAGAGAGAGAGAGAGAGAGAGAGAGAGAATTTTAGATTTTTGAAGAAGTTTTAGTCCATCCGCGGAGACTCCATTTGCTCTTGGATAGAGAGGATTAGTTTAAAAGTATAGAGAGTTTTTTATGATTTTGTTTAACTTATTCGTGAATTCATTTATACCTTTTTCACTACATCCGCTGGACGTCTGTTCCATTTATTTGCTATTTTGTATGGAAAGAAATTACCACAGAGAGAGAGAGAGAAGAGAGGAGAGAGAGAGAGAGAGAACGATGGGGGAGGGAGAGGTGGAGCAGGAAGAGAAAGACAAGAAAAAGAGAAGACGAGGAATGGAGGAGGAACGTATATATACATACATATATATATATATATATATATATATATATATATATACATGGAGAGAGAGAGAGAGAGAAGACGAAGAATTTAGGAGGAACGTATACAGAGAGAGAGAGAGAGAGAGAGAGAGAGAGGGGAGAGAGAGAGAGAGAGAGAGAGAGAGAGAGAGACCCCTACATCCTCTTCCCCTTGATAGAGTCATTTGCCCTCAAAACCATATCTCTGAGGAGACCTTTTCGATGGGCACAGGACAAATAGTGAGACTTTGCTTGTAAGGGCAGGTGGATAGTCCTGCCCACTTTCTCAGGGTACCCATTGTGTGGATTGTAAAAGCCACAGAGGTCCTTTTGTTCGGTGTTTATGGCACGGGGACTAAAACTCTCTCTCTCTCTCTCTCTCTCTCTCTCTCTCTGTATACGTTCCTCGTCCAATTTTCATTTTCTGTCTCTCACTCTCTCTCTCTCTCTCTGTTCCTCGTCCAATTTTCATCTTCCTCTCTCTCTCTCTCTCTCTCTCTCTCTCTGTTCCTCATCCAATTTTCATCTCTCTCTCTCTCTGTTCCTCATCCAATTTTCATCTCTCTCTCTCTCTCTGTTCCTCATCCAATTTTCATCTCTCTCTCTCTCTCTCTCTCTCTCTCTCTCTGTTCCTCATCCAATTTTCATCTCTCTCTCTCTCTCTCTCTCTCTCTCTCTCTCTCTCCTTCCCTTTGTCGTGTCTTCTCTCTCTCTCTCTCTCTCTCTCTCTCTCTCTCTCTAACCACAAGTCTCTTTGTTCCTTCGTTTGCCTGCTTCCCGTCTGGAAGGTGCTTTGAGGTCGCGTTCTGAACTTGTACTTCATTATTTCCAGGTCATGTCTATGTCTATGTCTATCATTCATGTGGATGAATTAAACGCATTTTTATAAGACTTATAGTTCAATTGTTAATAATTCATAGTCAGTTCTGTGTTTATTATGTAAAGAGAAACGAGGTTTTCTTTCATACATTATAATAAAATATCGAAATGTCAACAAAATGAAGATGTCTATGTCTGTCTATATATATCATTCATGTGGAGGAATTAAACGCATTTTCATAAGACTTGCAGTTCATTTGTTGATAATTCCTAGTCAGTTCTGTGTTTATCATGTAAAGAGAAACGAAGTTTTCTTTCATACATCGTAATAAAATATCTAAATGTCAACAAAATGAACTGATTAAAAAGTAAATAATTCTATCATGGAAACCAATAAAAGGCAACATTTCAAGGAAATGAGGAAACATTTATTTCGTGATTCAAGCAAATAAAAGAAACGATACCGACACGCAAAATAAATATCATCTTATGGATTCAGACAAAAGTAAAGACAAGAGTTCATGGGAAAGATATATTCGTAGTGGATTCTCTGAAAAGCGATATTAAAATAGATAATTGTACAGTGGAAAGAGAATAACTATTTCAAAATAATAATAATAATCATAATAATAATAATAATAATAATAATCATAATAATAATAATAATGTTAATAATCATAATATTAATTATAATAATAATAATAATAATAATAATAATAATAATCATAATAATAATAATAATAATAAACTGCAAGTTAAATTTAGACACATTTGACTTCAACTCATCGCAAACTAGTCCTTTCTACGCTAACCTAAACCATCTTAGGATACCATGTCCTACCTAATCAATTTAAGTCACCGTAACAGATTCCTATTCATTGTCAGTGCATCC
This sequence comes from Palaemon carinicauda, assembly GCF_036898095.1. Lineage (NCBI taxonomy): Eukaryota > Metazoa > Arthropoda > Malacostraca > Decapoda > Palaemonidae > Palaemon > Palaemon carinicauda. The sequence continues at coordinate 22,187,926 of NC_090769.1, forward strand.
TTCAATATCATGGAGCTCTCACCTGGTTTAAGGTTCAAATGCAGCTCATGAATGGCAGAGGCAAGGGAGTGTGACAATGCACTAGCAAGCAGGACAATGCCCTAGAGACTGACCATATATCATTATGATCAGCGCCCAAGCCACCTCTCTCACCCAAGCTAGGACCAGGGAACGCCAGGCAATGATTGGTGATGACTCATCATATAGACCTATAGGCTACCCCAAACCTCCATCCTTAGCTAACAAGGATAATGAGGTTGCAACGACCAAAGAAACTGTCGAGTTTGAGAAGGACACGAACCACAGTCTGACGTCCACCAGTCAGGGACGTTATCACATAGGCCTGCTCTAAACCAACCTTCATAATAACCACAGCATAATCAAACCTTAATCAAACCATTGTTCTTTAGTCTTGGGTAGTGTCATAGCCTCTGTACCATGATCTTCCACGGTCTTTGGGTTAGAGTTCTCTTGCTTGAGGGTATTTTAACTGTTCATTATATCTCTTGTAGTTTGTTTATTTCCTTGTTTCCTTTCCCCACTGGATTATTTTTCCATGTTGGAGCCCTCAGGCTCATAGCATCCTGTTTTCCCAACTAGAGCTGTAGATTAGCTAATAACAATAATAATAATAATAGTAATAATAATAATAATAATAATAATAAAACCTTATCTCCTTTCCCTACTGGGTTATTTTTCCCTGTTGGATTCTTTAGGCTTATAACATCCTGCTTCTCCCACTAGAGTTGTAGCTTAGCTAATAATAATAAAAACAAACAATATTCCCACCAAAACCAAACAATGACAGTATGAATAGCAGCCTCCGAGAAAAGCAGGATGTAATCACGAAAATCTATTACCCTTCAGAAAACATTGTTTATAGCTCGGTGCTTCCCCTTTTGTGGAGAGCACAATATCTTTCTGATTCACTGTTTTCATTGAGGAAGTAAGCGTGACTTCCTTCAATCAGATATACATTCAATACAGAAGATTTATTTCACAAGCAATTGAGTTTCTGGCGGTAATACCACGACCAGTAAATGGCTCTTTGAGCCCTCTTTCCTGCGTGTTTAAGTGAACCTTCCCATTTTTTTTTTTTTTAACCAGAAGATTTATTTCACAAGAAATTGAGTTTCTGGTGGTAATACCACGACCAGTAAATGGCTCTTTAATACCTCTTTCATGAGTGTTTAAGCGAACCTTCCATTTTTTTTTTCTAACCAGATTTATTTCACAAGCAATTGAGTTTCTGGTGGTAATACCACGACCAGTAAATGGCTCTTTGAGCCCTCTTTCCTGCGTGTTTAAGTGAACCTTCCCAATTTTTTTTTTAACCTAACCTTCCATTAGTGTCAATTATCATCAGTTTAATGTGTACACCATCCAACATTTCTCTCCAAGAGAGTCGTCTCTTGTCCCAACTTACGAGCCTATTGCAATGATAATAATGGTGAATGACGATAGTAATTAATAATGGTTTAATAGAGTTTGAGGGTACACTCGGGCACACTATTCTATCTTATTTCTCTTCCCCTGTTTTTTTTTTTTTTTTTTTTTTTTTTTAAGGGAAAGTTTGAATACGCATTATGGAACTTCAAAAGTTCGAACATGCAGCCAATGTTTCTATGTTGAACAGGCGGATATAAGTCTCTATAGTTCATATATAAAAGATTTTTTTTTTTTTTTTTTTTTTTAAGGGAAAGTTTGAATACGCATTATGGAACTTCAAAAGTTCGAACATGCAGCCAATGTTTCTATGTTGAACAGGCGGATATAAGTCTCTATAGTTCATATATAAAAGATTTTTTTTTTTTTTTTTTTTAAGGTAAAGTTTGAATACGCATTATGGAACTTCAAAAGTTCAAACATGCAGCCAATGTTTCTATGTTGAACAGGCGGATATAAGTCTCTATAGTTCATATATAAATTTTTTTTTTTTTTTTTTTTTTTTTTTAAGGGAAAGTTTGAAATACGCATTATGGAACTTCAAAAGTTCAAACATGCAGCAAATGTTTCTATGCTGAACAGGCTGATATAAGTCTCTATAGTTCATATATAAAAGATTTTTTTTAATGTAGTTAATGTTATTAAAATATCTTAACTTTAATTGTTCATTAATCCACTTGTAATTTATTTATTTCCTTGTTTCCTTTCCTCACTGGGCTATTTTTTCCCTGTTGGAGTCTACATCCTGCTTTTCTAACTAGGGCTGTAGCTTAGCCAATAATAATAATAATAATAATAATAATAATAATAATAATAATAATCATAATTACTATTATTATAATAATAATAATAATCATAATTATCATTATTATTATTTTTATTATTATTATAATCATTATTATTATTATAATAATAATTATCATTATTATCATCATCATAACAAAACCTTATTTTCTTTCTTCACTGGTCAGTTTTTCCTTGTTGGAGCCCTTGGGCTTATAGCATCCAGCTTTACCAACTAGGGTTGTACATTAGCTAATAAAAACAATACTACTACTACTACTACTACTACTACTAATAATAATAATAATAATAATAACAAAAAAAAGAAATAATAATAATAATAAAAATAATAACAATAATAATAATAATAACAATAATAATAATAGTAATAAAAATAATAATAGTAATAAAAATAATAATAGTAATAAAAATAACAAAAATAATAATAATAATAATAATAATAATAATAAATATAATAATAATAATAAAAATAATAATAATAATAATAAACACCAATTTCAGTAAGTGGATAAACTAATATAGCAGAGAGAATCATTATCATCTGTTATCATCACGCTTCATATATTCACCTCACCTCGCCAACCACCAGGAGGGTTCAATACTGGAAGAAAAATAACACAACCTATTGACCTATAATAATGCAAAACCACATCAAACGCTAAAGACAGCAATGATTGGGACTTTTCTCAAGGCAAATTGTTCAAAGTTGTTTTGTATATAGTTCCCATTGACTGCATTGCGAGGTTCGAGTTCGAATAGAGTGGCTATTATTACAAACGACTAAATGTTTAAATAGATGTGTATACACGCATATACATAGGCTATCCCTCTCACCAGGGTATGACTGCTCCCTCTACCCCTACTAGAGGGATGGGGAGAGCTGTGCGTGACTGGACACAAATTTTATATATATATATATATATATATATATATATATATATATATATAGATAGATAGATAGATAGATATATATATATATGCATGTATATGTATATGTATGTAATTTATATATATATATATATATATATATATATATATAATACTGTATGTATATAGATATACTATATATATATATATATATATATATATATATATATATATATATTATATATATATACACATATACAAAGTACTGCTGCGTACTTGTACTGTGATGTACTTCATCCAAAAACTTGAATTCATCCTTGGGTCATACCCAATATAACTACCAAGTTTGGTCAACATCGGTACAATAGTTTTTGTGTAAAGTTACTCACACACAAATAAATAAACAACAGACAGGAGGTGAATACATACTCTTCGAAAAATCTTATTTTCACGAAGGTAATCTCTCTCTCTCTCTCTCTCTCTCTCTCTCTCTCTCTCTCTCTCTCACACACAAAACGGAAATCAAACTTCACCGCAAAGAAAGGTTTATGGCAGTAAAGAGATTTATTTCTGAACATTGGCAGTGATCGTATCATTGGAAGGCCAAAGGTGAAAAAAAAAATACTTCAACTAGACGTTATATCTTTGTCTGCAGATGTACAAAACTTCGATACGAATTATCTTGATTGCGTAAATATGAAATATATCCAAATTAGGATACTCTTTTTACATATAGGCTATCCTCCCTATATAATAAGGAGTAAATGTTTGAATATATACATAAATATATATATATATATATATTGTTATATATACGTACAGTATATATATATATATATATATATATATATATATATATATATATATATATATATATATATATATATATATATATATATGTGTGTGTATGAATGTATGTATGTATGTATACATACATACATACATACATACATACATAAGTCTTTTTATATTTTATATACTGAATGAAAGATCATTTTAATGTTGGTTACGGTTCTTAAACGGTTCATTACTTCTCGTAGTTTAATTAATCATGTGTTTCCTTTCCTCGCTGGGCTATTTTTGCCCTGTTGGAGCCCTTGGGCTCAATATAACATTACTTTTCCAACTAGGATCGTAGCTTAGCTAGTAATAATAATAATAATAATAATAATAATAATAATAATATATTAATAAAAATGTAATAATAATAATAATAATAATAATAATAATAATAATAATAATAAGGATAATAATAATAATAATATATAATATATTAAAAATAATAATAATAAAAACAACAATAATAATAATAATGAAAATAATAACAATAATAATAATGATAATAAACAATAACATCAATAATAATGATAATAATAATAATAATAATAATAATAATAATAATAATAATAATAAAAATAATAATAATAATAATAATAATTTCCATCATAATACATAACCTTATATTAACCAATCTCACCATTCTGAATCTCAACTGTAAAATCACACCTGGTGCCCTTTCAATATATTAATCCCCCCCCCCCAGGCTATTTAAACACACCACTAAGAAATCCCTCCATTTAAAGTGACCTTGTTATCCACAAAGCG
>NC_090769.1:22197647-22202647 GCF_036898095.1 Palaemon carinicauda
GAAAGGTGGACGAATGGAAAGTCGATATAAACATTAGGTGATGATTGTAAACAACTTTAAAATTTTGAACGTTTGATCATTTATCCTAATAATATATTAAATATTGATCATATCTTTGAATATTCTAAAAAAATTACAAATACTCTAAAAAGAAAAAACCTGTTCATAGTTTTAACATTGCCAGATACTTGAGGGGTCATTTAAAATATTGATAAACTCTCTGAATATTCTAATAAAATGACAAATATTCTAAAAAGAAAATTACTGTTCATAGTTTTGACATTACCTGATACTTAAGGGGTCACTCACATGTTAAGACTGTCAATATCAAAGAGCATATACCCAATATAATGTCACTAAATTGTAATAACTAGAAATCTGTACTTACTCCATAAGAAGTGAGAAGAGCTGGCTGCCAGATAAACAAGAGGAGAAACCTCACGTTGGGCTCTGTGAAGAGGGAAAAAATAGCATGATATTGCAGTTTGTAGGTATTTAAATCAGCAACCCCCCCCCCCCCCTCTCCTTCCCCCTCTCACTACACTGCGAACCGACGAACACACAGCATCCGTGTTCACAATAAAACGAAAATTGGATCTTTGCACTCGATGTGCAGATTTTAAAATCAATAAGAACGTGGGAATAGTTATTTTTATTTATTACTATTCTTTTATCAGCTAAGCTACAACCAAAGTTGAAAAAGCAGGATGCTATATTGGACAGGCTTACGAGATTCTCTTTTTTATAGTTTATATATGAAAGATCTGTTTTAATGTTGTTACCGTTCTTGAAATATTTTATATTAATTGTTCCTTACTTCTTGTAGTTTATTTCCTTGTTTCCTTTCCTCACTGGGCTACTCTTCCCTGTTGGACCCCTTGGGTTTACAGCATCCTGCTTTTCCAACTAGGGTTGTAGCTTAGCTGGTAAACAACAACAACAACAACAACAACAACAACAATAATAATAATAATAATAATAATAATAATAATAATAATAATAATAATGACCATTTTGTACCCCAGGTTTGGAAACCCTGATCTAGAGTATAGCATATTTTTGCGTGATTAAACCTCTAAGTTCTTCCATTTTCTCCCCTTTTTTGTTTTCTACAAGTCCCTTATTTCATGTTTTAGTCTGGTCGATTATTGGTTTTCTTTAGGTCCCAAATTCTATGCTTTATTCAGGTCCCTTATTTTCTTCCAGTGTTTTCTCCAGGTCCCCTTATTTGTTTTCTTCAGATCCCTAGTTTTCTTCAGGTCGCTTATATTTGTTTTCTTCATGTCCTTTATTCTGTTTTATACTGGTCTCTTATTTTTGTTTTTGTTTTTTCAGGTCCCTTACTGTCTGTTTTATTCAGGTCCCTTATTTGTTTTCTTCAGGCCCCTTATTTTAAATTTCATTCTGGTCCCTTTATTGTTTTCTTCAGGTTCCTTATTTTATATTTTATTCTGGTCCCTTATTTTATATTTTATTCTGGTCCCTTATTTTATATTTTATTCTGGTCCCTTATTTTATATTTTATTCTGGTCCCTTATTTGTTTTCTTCCCGCGTTTTCTCCAAGTCCTTTTATTTGTTTTCTTCAGGTCCCTTATTTTAAGTTTTATTTAGGTCCCTTATTTGTTTTCTTCCCGTGTTTCCCCCCAGGTCCCCTTATTTATTTCCTTCAGATCTATGCGACAAAACATTCAGATGACCTTTACTCCTCCAAAAAAACCTATAATAAAATCAAAATTAAAATCAGTTACGAGTCAAGAGGTGAAAGCCCTTCTGCGTCTTTCCTAACAAAAATCTTTTAAGTAATTATATGACCTATAACATAATGGGGTCAAAAAACAATATTACGGTTGGAAGTCGCTGTGGATGTTAGTCATTATCTATCTCCAGACCATACCCATATACCCATCCCATACCCTGCCCTTCCTCGCTTTCCACTTCCATAAAAATCTTTCATAAACACCGTGTCCAATTAGCATAAATAATGATGATGATGATGATACTACTACTACTACTACTACTACTACTACTACTACTACTACTAATAATAATAATAATAATAATGAAAAATACACCATTCGAGTGTAGTTATTTCTATGTAGAGTATTATAAAATGCGGAATTATTTACCCTCCATGGGCAATAAACAACAACAACAACAACAACAATAAAAATAATAATAATAACAATAATAATAATTCGAAGACAAACCATTTATGTGTACATTAATTGTGTATATTTTAGGTAGATTATTATAAGAAACAAAATTCTTTAGCTTCAAACAACAAAAACAACAACAACAACAATAATAATTGTTATTAATAATAATTTGGAAACCTACACAAATTGCGTATATTTTAGGTAGATTATTATAGGAAACAAAATTCTTTAGCTTCCAACAACACAAAAATAATAATAATAACTATTATTATTATTATCATTATTATTATTTTAATTATTATTATTTTTGGGCTCAGGCCATGTCGTCCTGATGGAAGTTCCTTTAAAGTAGCTCCCTAAGGTATATTTGACTACAGTGATATTCCCAGAGAATTTAATCTTAAGGTATCCAGAATTCGAACTCCTGGCGTTATTATTATTATTATTATTATTATTATTATTAAATGCTAAGCTACAACCCTAGTTGGAAAAGCAGGATGCTATAAGCCCAGGGGCTCCAACAGGGAAAATACCCCAGTGAGGAAAGGAAATAAGGAAAAATAAAATATTTTAGGAATAGTCACAATATTAAAATAAATATTTCCTCTTTAAACTATAAAAAGATTAACAAAACAAGAGGAAGAGAAATAATATAGAATAGAGTGCCCGAGTGTACCCTCAAGCTAGAGAACTTTAACCCAAGGCAGTGTAAGACCATGGTACAGAGGCTATGGCACTACCCAAGAATAGAGAACAATGGTTTGATTTTAACGAGAAAAATAATAAACCTCGCCATACAGATAATACAATCCCATCTAGAGGGGTGAGTTTGTTTCAACCCCATCCAATCAAATCCTGTCATGTTAAAACAACATTCCCATTCTGGAATAAGCTTTATCTTGGAATACAAGACGCGGAATAACGAAACAATTACTTGTATCGAACTTTACGAGAACTACCGATTGGATTTATAGGCCTATAAAAGCAGGGTTAAAAGTAGGCCTATGGATGTAAATGTAGGAGGCGTAGCCTAATAGCGGGGCCGGTTCTGGACGATCGTATCTCGGGGATTCTGTCCGAAATATTTCAAGTTGTTACAGATGCAAATGAAGTTAATTGCTTCAGACCCATTTAAGGTTGGACGTTATTTCGGTATGAATATGATGAATTAATAATTACATGAATCATATTGATAACAATATGATGAGGAATGGGAAGAATCATAAGCATTTAGGTTTAGACATTATTTCGGTATGAATATGATGAATGAATAAATGAATCATATTGATAACAATATGATGAGGAATGGGAAGAATCATAAGCATTTAGGTTTAGACATTATTTCGGTATGAATATGATGAATGAATAAATGAATCATATTGATAACAATATGATGAGGAATGGGAAGAATCATAAGCATTTAGGTTTAGACATTATTTCGGTATGAATATGATGAATGAATAAATTAATCATATTGATAACAATATGATGAGGAATGGGAAGAATCATAAGCATTTAGGTTTAGACATTATTTCGGTATGAATATGATGAATGAATAAATGAATCATATTGATAACAATATGATGAGGAATGGGAAGAATCATAAGCATTTAGGTTTAGACATTATTTCGGTATGAATATGATGAATGAATAAATGAATCATATTGATAACAATATGATGAGGAATGGGAAGAATCATAAGCATTTAGGTTTAGACATTATTTCGTTATGAATATGATGAATGAATAAATGAATCATGTTAATTACAATATGATGAAGAATAGGAAGAATTATAATCATAAATAGTTTATATCTCATTGAATATGATAGCTGCAAATGAAGTTAATTGCTTCAGACCCATTTAAGGTTGGACGTTATTTCGGTATGAATATGATGAATTAATGAATAAATCATTAATTACAATATGATGAGGAATAGGAAGAATTATAATCATAAATAGTTTATATCTCATTGAATATGATAGCTGCAAATGAAGTTAATTGCTTCAGACCCATTTAAGGTTGGACATTATTTCGGTATGAATATGATAAATTAATAATTAAATAAATCATATTAATTGCAATATGATGAAGAATAGGAAGAATTATAATCATAAATAGTTTATGTCTTCCTTAAAAGGACAAAATTCATCCTTCATCGAGGGTAAGGTAAATCCAAGGTAAGGCAAAAACGGGTTTAATGTAGTTTACAAAATGGTACACAAAGTAAGCTAACTACGTGTAGCTATAATAAAAATATGTCATATGATAATGGATTTCCTCTAGGAATATGTGGCAAATGTTCTGTGTATATATATATATATATATATATATATATATATATATATATATATATATATATATATATATATATATATATATATGTGTGTGTGTGTGTGTGTGTGTGTGTGTGTGTCAATTGTATGATCCAGACAATTTTTTCTTTCTAAAATGCGTTAACGCCACTGCATGGCAACTTACCGGACTGGGGTTCGGGTCCCGCTCAAGTTAATAGAGTTCTTGTAGTGTCTGCAACCTCACCATCCTTGTGAGTAAAGAATGAGGGACTTGGTGGAGCCTTAGGTCTACATGCTGACATCAGCAGCCATAGCCTTGCCCTCCCTGGCCCTAGCTTGGTTGGAAAGGGAGCTTGGGCGATTATCATAAGTGTATGTGCTGCCTCTAGGGCATTCTCAATGTTCCTTGCCTATGACTTTCATAAGCGGTCTTTAAACCAGCAAAAACAGCCACTAACATTCATGAGAGGCCTTTAAACCAGCAAAAACAGCCACGTAACATTCATGAGAGGCCTTTACACCAGAAAAAAAAGCCACAAACATTCAT
>NC_090769.1:22208698-22228698 GCF_036898095.1 Palaemon carinicauda
TCGGAAGTCGATTTACTCCGCACAGCAGATGTTTAAGTCTCTGTCCTTGGGCAAAGACAAAACTCTTCTCAAGGATGGAAGGGTGTCTGAGGTCGTTGACCTCCACAGATGAGACACCCGAAGGAAGCCTTCAGTCAGTGCGTCCAGATGGTACAACATCGAGCTTGTCCGCAAGTAGATACTTAACGACGAAAGGCCAAGGTGCCTGAGCTCGAGAGGAGGAAAGTACCCTTGATCTTCCTGTAGCTTCCTTGAACCAAACCTCGGGCCGTAACGCGGGAGGGAAAGAACCTGGTAAGCTCCCAGAGGAAGAGGTAAGCAGTCACCCCTTGTCCGATGGAGAAATCTTCAACGGAAAGCCCCCCCGCCAAAAATCCTTCCAGGGCGGGAGAAGGAGAGAGTACTCGTGCAGGAGAGGGGACCCTCGAGACCGACCTCTTGGGAACCAACTTCGCCCTGGGGGAAGTCACCACGAAGTCCACTCCTCTCCTTCTCTTCAGCGTAGGAGAGACAGCCGCTGGTTTGTTACCCTGGCCGGTGAGTGCTGGTTTCATAAACCTCATTAACGCCCGTGCCAGCGGATCAAACCATGTCTGCTGCTCCAAGGACACAGAGTCCGAAATCCTCGCTAAGGTGAAAGGGATCGGGCGATCCTTTGGAGAGGACACGACGGTTCCTGCCTGAAAAGAAGGTGGGAAGAATGCTGTACTGACCTGTCTCGTCCTGCACTACCAACCTGTGCTTGGATGGAGGTGATCCCGAGTGCCGCCTAGGAGCACGCGTCCCTGCTGCTACCACCGGCTGTGGAATTCGCCGCGAACTATGGTCGCGCGAGGGCGAACGGTCGCGCAAAGGCGAATGGTCGCGCGGGCGCACAGGCGAGTGGTCGCGCGGGCGCGCAGGCGAGCGGTCGTGAGGGCGCGCAGGCGAGCGGTCGCGAGGGCGCGCAGGCGAGCGATCGCGCGGGCGCGCAGGCGAGCGGATCGCGCGGGCGAGCGATCGCGCGGCGCGCGCAGGCGAATGGGCGTGACGGCGAGGGATCGTGCTGCCGCGTAGGTGAAGAAGATCGCTGGCGGTAAGCGATGGCGAGCAGCATGTGTAGGTGAATGATCGCGTGATAGGGTGCGATGGTGATCAGCATCCGCAAGAGGGCGATCGTTCAGGGTTGTGCGATGAGGAGCAGCATGCGAAGCGGGCAATCGTTCAGGGTTGTGCGATGGCGAGCAGCATGCGCAGGTGAATGATCGCGTGAAAGGGTGCGATGGTGATCAGCATCCGCAAGAGGGCGATCGTTCAGGGTTGTGCGATGAGGAGCAGCATGCGAAGCGGGCAATCGTTCAGGGTTGTGCGATGGCGAGCAGTATGCGCAGGTGAATGATCGCGTGAAAGGGTGCGATGGTGATCAGCATCCGCAAGAGGGCGATCGTTCAGGGTTGTGCGATGAGGAGCAGCATGCGAAGCGGGCAATCGTTCAGGGTTGTGCGATGGCGATCAGCATCCGCAGTTGAGGGTCGCGCGATGGCGATCAGCATCCGCAGTTGAGGGTCGCGCGATGGCGATCAGCATCCGCAGTTGAGGGTCGCGCGATGGCGATCAGCATCCGCAGTTGAGGGTCGCGCGATGGCGATCAGCATCCGCAGTTGAGGGGTCGCGCGATGGCGATCAGCATCCGCAGTTGAGGGTCGCGCGATGGCGATCAGCATCCGCAGTTGAGGGTCGCGCGATGGCGATCAGCATCCGCAGTTGAGGGTCGCGCGATGGCGATCAGCATCCGCAGTTGAGCTAGTAGCTGGCGAACCATGTTCCTTCAGAAGTGTTGGAGAACGTTGGCGTGCCAGCTGTAACACACGTGGGCGATCCGGAGATCGCTGGCGAGCTGATGATCGCTGACGAGCTGACGATCGCTGACGAGCTGATGATCGCTGACGAGCTGATGATCGCTGACGAGCTGATGATCGCTGACGAGCAGAAGGCTACGCGTGGAAGCCCGCGCAAAGAAGAAGAGTCCTTGACCCCGACCTGAACCTAAGTTCTAGATCGCGAGGGGCGAACGTGGGCGCACAGGGCACGTAACAGGAACTGCAGGGAAGATCATCTTGAAAGCGCTGACGAACAGGAGAGCGCTGACGAACAGAAGGGGCGCGCAGGGAAACCCTGACACGCAAGGGAAGAACCCCCGTGGGGGCAACCCTTTGCCCCGAAGGGATCGTTGTCCGCCGGGAGACTGATGTCCGTCGGAAGACCGCTGTCCGTCGGGAAGACCGTTGTCCGTCGGGAAGACCGTTGCCCGTCGGAAGACGAGATTAGACTGCTGTCCATCTGCACCAAGACGGAAGATCGAGAAAAAGAAGTTGTAGGCTGCAAACGGAGATTCAAAAAGGCGCCTCAAACACCCTTATAGGGAGATGAGAGGCCCTTACGACGAGGCGGACGGAGGGCCTTACGGCGAGGGAGGCCAACAGCAACAGCAACAGAAGAAACCTCCGAAGAGGAGTCTCTATGAGTGTACTCTCTCGCGAACGAAAGAGAAACACTTCGTGGAAGAGACTGGTCAGCCAGTGACCTAAAAGGGGCAATCCTCCGAAGAGGAGATCCTGCAGTTGCCCAGCCCCTTGAGCGAAACTGCAGGTGCGACCGCTCAGCACCAAGAGCATAGTCGCACGAAAAAAAGGCAAGAGAAGAACCCCCCAAAAGAGGAAAAGCTCAAGCCTGGACAGGAAAAAACTTCCCTCGGAAGGAAAGTTATCCGCCCAAGGAGGCAAGCCTCCTGACTGTTCTAAAATGAACTGGAGAGCTGTCCGTCGACACGGGAGTACTACCAGTAGAAGGAGACACGCCCCTGACGACAATACAAGGGGGAGGCAGCAACAGCCGAATCCCCAGGACTCAACCAGACAGCTCACACCGTTGCTATATTACAGAAACGAACTAGATTGGTAACTGTAAAAAATAAAACAAATAATATTAGTACACATTCATTCCCCCGGGAAGGCTCCGAAGAGGAATCCCGAGGAAAAGGAACAAGAATTACACAATAGGCACGTGCCCTCACAACCACTTACACTCGCGGAAGGAGAGCTGTAACCAAAACAGAATTATAACAATTATAATTATGTAACTATGTAATTATGTAATTTAAAAATGAATGAACACTAAAGAAAAAAACGAAAACCCCGAAAGGAATCGTTCTACAAGCTGAAAAATTAACAACTACAATTAGATTCATAAACTAATTGAGACAAAATGTACGGCGTAGCAACCCCACCCACACGGGAAGGAAGCTACAAGGGCGTAGTAAAACATAGTAAAAGGGTGAACGACCTCAAGAGAGAGAGAGAGAGAAAGACCGAAGTCAAACTCGATCGCAACCCATAAAATTAGGCCGTGGTGGCCTAACTGCCGAGGCCTCCACGTAGATATCGTACACTACACACACACATCTGAAAAGGAAACTTACTTATTTCTATACTCAAATATATATACAAACATGAAAACATGTTTACATATATATTGAGTAAAAGAAAAGTAAGCGATTAAGTAAAGACAAAACAGACAATGGCTGCCAAGCGAGGACCAAGACAGAGACGTCTGTCACAGTCCGAGCCAAAAGTGAAAGTGAGTATTCACCTGTGTGTGAGGGGGAGGAGGGGTAGCTAGCTACCACTCCCCTACCCCCCCGCTAACTAGCGCGGGGGTAATACACCCTCGTTAAATTCTAATGGCTCGCCATTTCAGCTACGCTAAAAGTAATACCCTTTGTAAATAGCGTGGTTTGTATTTCGGTTACGGAACAAATGAGATTTGCTAAAGGAAAAAACTGAAAGGTTTTCCAAATAAAAAGTTCCTTTAATATAGAATTTAAACCATTTAAGCTAAGAAAGAATGAACGAAACGCTAGAATCGGTTTACTCTTACTGCAAAGTGAAACCGTGATACACTCTCTCTCTATCGTAACGATAGAGCGCATGTTGAACGTCCTGAACGTCAACAACTGCGTAGACTAAAAAAAAAAACTAAACGTTAGTTCATCTTTGAAAACAGTACGAGACTATCAAAGAAATTCTTTCATAAAACATTAAATTTAAAAAGTTATAAATTCTTTAAAGGTTAAATACGATATAACGGGCTCAACGTTGATTAACTTCGGTTCCAAGTTAGGACCGCCTATATCAGGAAAGGTCGCATATAAACAAAACATAAAAATTTATTTTATATGTTTATAATAAAAGGAAAGTTAATCGAAGAGGCCTAATAAAGGCGGAGAGATATAAAATATATAGATCTATAACGTGTTAAGCAAAAATACTAAAAACCTAAACACACTTCCGTCTAAGGGAGGGGTCGGCCATTTAAAAGTGAAAGAGAGTCCATACTCTCTTAGTCACCATAATTAAATCTATCCAAAACGAGTTCAAGTTTTGAGATGAAGATAAAACCCCTGCAAAGCGAAAGCTCAAAACTAGAATAGTGTACTTCACCAAATAGTTGTGAAAACAAATTCAGTTAGTAACAGCGTATTTTAGTAGGTCTTGCCAGTGGCACGACAGAGAGAAAATTGGTTCTATGTTGACATCGAGTACTTGAGTACCTACTTGACAGATGGCGCTGTTGATGTACACCCCCACCTGTATAGCGATCGCTGGCGTATTCCGCCCGTAGGTTTTTCTGTCGGGCAGCAGAGCTGACAGCTATATGATCATCGGGTAAGTTTAATATTGGAAACATGTTATTTTTATTAGTAAAATAAATTTTTGAATATACTTACCCGATAATCATGTAGCTGTCAACTCCGTTGCCCGACAGAATTCTATGGAGGGATACGCCAGCTATCACAATACTAGAAGGGGGTGTACTTACCAGCGCCACCTGTGGCCAGGTACTATAGTACTTCTTGTTGACACCTCCTCAATTTTTCCTCGGTCCACTGGTTCTCTATGGGGAGGAAGGGAGGGTCAATTAAATCATGATTATCGGGTAAGTATATTCAAAAATTTATTTTACTAATAAAAATAACATTTTTCAATATTAAACTTACCCGATAATCATGTAGCTGATTCACACCCAGGGGGGTGGGTGAAAACCAGTGTACAAGATTAAAGGATAGCTAAGTATCCCATATTTCATATAACAGTTATCTCAAATAACAATGAAATAATAAGTACCTGGTAAGGAAGTCAAATTGAACCGTTACTCTGCCTCTTTTTTAAGTTCGTCTTCCTTACTGAGCGCAGCGTTCCTCTTGGAGGCTGAATCAACTCAAAGGTGCTAAAGTATATAGGGCTGCAACCCCTACTAAAGGACCTCTACACAACCTCTAACCCAGGCGCTTCTCAAGAATGAATTGACCACCCGCCAAATCAAAAGGATGCGGAAGGCTTCTTAGCCTACCGTAACAACCATAAAAACAACAATAAAAGCATTCAAGAGAAAGGTTAAAAAAGGTTATGGGATTAAGGGAATGTAGTGGCTGAGCCCTCACCTACTACTGCACTCGCTGCTACGAATGGTCCCAGGGTGTAGCAGTTCTCGTAAAGAGACTGGACATCTTTAAGATAAAATGATGCAAACACTGACTTGCTCCTCCAATAGGTTGCATCCATTATGCTCTGCAGAGAACGGTTTTTATTAAAGGCCATCGAAGTAGCTACGGCTCTTACTTCGTGGGTCCTTACCTTCAGCAACGCAAGGTCTTCCTCCTTTAAGTGAGAATGGGCTTCTCTAATCAGAAGCCTTATATAATACGAAACCCCGTTCTTGGACATGGGCCTCGAAGGTTTCTTGATGGCACACCATAAGGCTTCTGACTGTCCTCGAATAGGTTTAGACCTATTAAGATAATACTTGAGAGCTCTGACAGGGCAAAGAACTCTCTCTAGCTCGTTACCTACCATGTTGGAGAGGCTAGGTATTTCAAACGATCTAGGCCAAGGACGTGAAGGAAGTTCATTCTTAGCTAAGAATCCGAGCTGAAAAGAACATGTTGCAGATTCGGTCGTGAAACCAATGTTCTTGCTGAAGGCATGAACCTCACTGACTCTCTTAGCTGTTGCAAGGCAGACGAGAAAAAGTCTTGAGGGTAAGGTCCTTGAAGGAAGCTGACTGGAGAGGTTCGAACCTAGGTGACATAAGGAACCTTAAGACTACGTCTAGGTTCCAGCCTGGAGTGGATAGACGACGCTCTTTAGAAGTCTCAAAAGACTTAAGGATGTCTTGAAGGTCCTTGTTGGAAGAAAGGTCCAAACCTCTGTGGCGGAGAACTGAAGCCAACATACTCCTGTACCCTTTAATCGTAGGGGCTGAAAGGGATCTCTCATTCCTAAGATGTAATAGGAAGTCAGCTATTTGGGTCACAGAGGTATTGGTAGAGGATACTGCATTGGCTCTACACCAGCTCCGGAAGACTTCCCACTTAGATTGGTAGACTCTACGAGTGGAAACCCTTCTTGCTCTGGCAATCGCGCTGGCTGCCTCCTTCGAAAAGCCTCTAGCTCTAGCGAATCTTTCGACAGTCTGAAGGCAGTCAGCCGAAGAGCGTGGAGGTTTGGGTGCAACCTGTCTACGTGAGGTTGACGTAGAAGGTCCACTCTTAGAGGGAGAGTCCTGGGGACGTCGACTAGCCATTGAAGTACCTCTGTGAACCATTCTCTTGCAGGCCAAAGGGGAGCAACCAGCGTCAGCCGTGTCCCTTCGTGCGAGATGAACTTCTGAAGGACTTTGTTTATTATCTTGAACGGTGGAAATGCGTAAAGGTCGAGATGGGACCAGTTCAGCAGAAAAGCATCCACATGAACTGCTGCTGGGTCTGGAACTGGGGAACAGTACAGCGGAAGTCTCTTGGTCATGGAGGTGGCAAACAGATCTATGGTAGGCTGACCCCACAAGGTCCAAAGTCTGTTGCACACACTCTTGTGGAGGGTCCATTCCGTGGGAATGACCTGATCCCTTCTGCTTAGGCGATCTGCTGAGACGTTCATGTTGCCCTGAATGAACCTCGTGACTAAAGTGAGGTTTTGACTTCTTGACCAAATGAGGAGGTCCCTTGCGATCTCGTATAGGCTCCTCGAATGGGTCCCTCCTTGCTTGGAGATGTAAGCCAAGGCTGTGGTGTTGTCTGAGTTCACCTCCACCACCTTGCCTAGCAGGAGGGACTTGAAGTTCAGCAGGGCTAAATGAACTGCTAGTAGCTCCTTGCAGTTGATGTGGAGCGTTCCCTGTTCCTCGTTCCACGTTCCCGAGCATTCCTGTCCGTTCAAGGTCGCACCCCAGCCCAAGTCCGATGCATCTGAGAAGAGATGAAGATTGGGGGTCTGAATAGCCAACGATAGGCCCTCCCTGAGAAGGAGATTGGTCTTCCACCACAAGAGAGTGGTCTTCATCTCTTTGGTGACTGGGATAGAGACTGCTTCGAGAGTCAAACCCTTGTCCCAATGAGCTGCAAGATGGAATTGAAGAGGGCGGAGGTGGAGTCTCCCTAGCTCGACGAACAGGGCCAGCGATGAAAGGGTCCCTGTGAGACTCATCCACTGTCTCACCGAGCAACTGCTCCTCTTCAGCATGCTCATGATGCAATCTAGGGCTTGGCTTATCCTTGGGGCCGATGGAAAAGCCCGAAAATCCTGACTCCGAATCTCCATTCCCAGGTACACAATGGATTGGGAGGGAATGAGCTGAGACTTTTCTATGTTGACTAACAGACCCAGTTCTTTGATTAAGTCCAAAGTCCAGTTGAGACTCTCCAGACAGCGACGACTCGTGGAGGCTCTCAACAGCCAGTCGTCTAAGTAAAGGGAGGCTCTGATGTCCGATAAGTGGAGGAATTTTGCTATATTCCTCATCAGATGCGTAAACACCATAGGAGCTGTGCTTAGGCCAAAACACAGGGCTTGGAATTGGTAGACAACCTTTCCAAAAACGAATCTCAGGAAAGGTTGGGAGTCTGGATGAATAGGAACGTGAAAGTAGGCATCTTTCAGGTCCAACGAGACCATCCAGTCCTCCTGCCTGACCGCTGCTAGGACCGACTTCGTCGTCTCCATCGTGAACGTCTGCTTGGTGACATACGCATTGAGCGCGCTGACGTCCAGCACCGGTCTCCAACCTCCTGTCTTCTTGGCCACCAGAAAGAGACGGTTGTAGAAGCCCGGGGATTGATGGTCCCGGACTATAACCACTGCCTTCTTCTGTACAAGGAGCGACACCTCCTGGTGCAACGCTAGCCTCTTGTCCTCTTCTTTGTAGTTGGGAGAGAGGTTGATGGGAGATGTGATCAGAGGGGGTTTGCGGCAGAATGGTATCCTGTAACCCTCCCTCAGCCAACTGACAGACTGGGCGTCTGCACCTCTCTTTTCCCAGGCTTGCCAGAAGATCTTGAGTCTGGCTCCTACTGCTGTCTGGAGATGCGGAGAGTCAGTTTTTTTCCTTTAGAAGCCTTGGAACTTTTCCTAGACCTGCTCCTGGAAGAGTCTGGACGGGAGCTTCCTCGGCTGGGGGCTCTACCACGAAAGGGCGGTATGAACCTCGTAGCAGGAGTATCAGCCACTGGGGTGCGATAAGTCCTGGGGACTGAGGTAGCAACCTTAGTCTTACGAGCCGATGAGGCCACAAGATCATGTGTGTCCTTTTGTATCAGGGCAGCAGACAAGTCCTTAACAAGCTCTTCGGGAAAAAGGAACTTCGAGAGCGGAGCGAAAAGGAGTTGAGACCTTTGACAAGGTGTGATGCTGGAGGAAAGGAAGGTACAAAGCTGCTCCCTTTTCTTAAGAACCCCTGACACAAACATCGAAGCAAGCTTGCCAGATCCATCTCTAATGGCCTTATCCATGCAGGACATTAAGAGCATGGCAGAATCCTTGTCCGCAGGGGAGGTCTTCTTGCTGAGGGCCCCCAGGCACCAGTCTAGGAAGTTGAACATCTCAAATGCTCTAAAAACACCCTTCAGGAAGTGATCAAGGTCTGAGAAGGTCCAGCAAACCTTAGAGCGCCTCATTGCTGTTCTACGAGGAGAGTCTACCAGACTTGAGAAGTCAGCCTGGGCAGAGGCAGGTACTCCCAAGCCTGGTTCCTCTCCTGTGGCATACCAAACGCCCGCTTTAGAAGTGAGCTTAGTCGGAGGAAACATGAACGAAGTCTTTCCAAGTTGTTGCTTAGACTGCAACCACTCCCCTAAAATCCTTAACGCTCTCTTAGAGGACCTTGCTAAGACGAGCTTAGTATAAGTAGACTTAGCTGGCTGCATGCCCAGCGAAAACTCAGATGGCGGAGAGCGGGGGATAGCAGAGACAAAGTGGTCTGGGTATACCTCCCTAAAAAGAGCCAAGACCTTACGAAAGTCAATAGAAGGTGGAGAAGACTTGGATTTATCCACGTCTGATGAGGGATCCAGGTGTGCAGCCTCATCATCAGACACCTCATCACCAGAGTGTAGCGAAGAGATCGGTAAGGTATGCTGAACAGCAGAGTCAGCACGAGCTGGAACAACAATATTTGTGGTTTCCTCTTCAAGACTCTGTTGAGGGAACACCTGAGGCTCAGTCTGCAAAGGCTGATCAAAAGAAGTAGCAGAAGGTAGGCGCATGGGTGGAGGAGGCTGACTCCTGGCATGAGTGTCTGAACTCAAGGGTTGCGCTTGCTGAGTGGTTGGCGGATGCGCAGTAGCAAGTTCCTGAGGAACGAGTTGAGGTTCCTGAGGTGTGAGCTGTGAGCGATGAGGTAGTGGCTGCGCAGAACGCAGTAATTGTCTCGCGAGTTGAGGTTCCTGAGGCGCAAGGCTAAGGTGTTGAGGTGCTTGCCTTGAGGAGGGTTGAGCTCGCTGCAGCGAGAGCTGAGGAGACTGACTCATGGATGGGAGAGGTTGTTGTACCTCAAGAGAGTGTTGCCTCACTGGTGGAACTGCAAGTGGAAGCGGAGGAAGTAAGGTATAAGCTTCCTGTTCCCATTGCTGAGGTTGCCTTAAGGAAGGCGGAGGGAGCTGCACACCACTGGAAACAGTAAACTCAGAACGTGGTAAGGTATCCTGAGGAGCCTCAACATCGTACGCCTGGCAGGCAGTACTGCGGTCAGGCGGAGCGATCGCAGGAGGAGGTGTAACCTTCTCAGCCTGACACTCACGCATCAAGACCGCAAGTTGTGACTGCATGGACTGCAGTAGAGTCAACTTGGGGTCGGCAGACACTAAGGTCTGCTGAGGTAAAGCCTTAACAGCAGAGATCTGTTGCGGCAGAACCTTATTCCTCTTAGGCGGAGTGCATTCAACTGATGACTGCGGCGAGTCAGAGCTGATCCAATGACTGCAGCCCGGTTGAGTTCTTGAGGTCTGGACTCTGCGTTTGAGTGGTCTTGAGACCTGAGTCCAGCGTTTCTTCCCTGACAATTGATCAGCAGACGAGTAAAAGACGGGCTCAATCGTCTGCAGGTGGGAGTGACGGTCTCTGGAAGACACGCCCGCAACCACCGAGGATACTTCTGTGCGCCGATCAAGGCCTGCCGAACCCTTTTGCCCTTCGACATTGCTTCTCCCCTGGGCTTGGGAGCTTGCAAGAGGTCCCGGACTGGGAGGACGACTGGCACGCACAGAAGTATCCTCACGCACCACACTGACACTGACACTAGCACTTGGCACTGCACTGACACTAGCACTCGTCACAGCACTGGCACTAATACCACCCACTGCACTCTTGACCTTAAGTTCCTTGACTTCGGCCATAAGAGACTTATGATCACTAACCACTGACTCTACTTTGTCACCTAAGGCCTGAATGGCACGCAAAACAACAGACATATCAGGCTGAGGGCAAATAGTAGGTTCGGGGGTAGCCACTACAGGGGTAGGAAAAGGTAGGGGATCATGAGGTGAGGAAAAAAGTGAAGAGTGAGAAGAACTCCTCCTAACTCTCTCTCTCTAACTTGGTTGAATACTTAAGAAGACGGACAAAATCAAGTTCCGAAAGTCCGGCGCATTCCTCACATCGATCTTCTAACTGACAGGGCCTTTCCCTACAGTCAGAACAAGCGGTGTGAGGATCTACCGAGGCCTTCGGAATACGCCTATTACAAGACCTACATCGTCTATGGGTGGGGGCTTGTGAAATGTCAGACATCTTGAATCAAAAGAGTTAGCCAAGTGGGGTTTCAAAATCAAGCAAAAGATCGTTAACCGTAAATCAGGACTAAATAATAGCTATCTAAGCTAATATAGAAGTTTTCCAGTAAAGCGACAGCCGAAATCTGAGAGAAATACTTCACCAAAAGCCGTGAAAATACTCCAAGATCATAAGCGTATCCCAGAACGTCTTGCCGGAAGCACGACAGAGGAAAAATTGAGGAGGTGTCAACAAGAAGTACTATAGTACCTGGCCACAGGTGGCGCTGGTAAGTACACCCCCTTCTAGTATTGTGATAGCTGGCGTATCCCTCCATAGAATTCTGTCAGGCAACGGAGTTGACAGCTACATGATTATCGGGTAAGTTTAATATTGAAAATTTAATTTTCATGTGCTCATACTGAATTTCAATGTGTGTTACTGTATTTGCCTCTAGTTCCCTTATCCTGCTTCGATTCCAAAGGCATTCACAAGAATAGTAAAAGCTAACATTAATTTTCATGTCCCCATAATATTACAGGTTTTAGGGGACGGAGTATTCATAATACCAAGTCTAAAATTTGAATGTAGCCTTGTATAACAGCAAACTTAAAGATCATGGAACTAGTCGTCTCAAGTGCCTTTGACTCGGGCTATTAATCCAGCAACAGCTATCTGTAGCGTGTGGAAGACAATGTCCAATTCGACAAAAAAATCTTTTACCAAAAGTAACCGTCAACCAAGACCATGTAAGTTGCCTAACCTCACAAGTAAAAGCCAAGCACAAACTATCATATAGTTTCCTAAACAAAGTGTCAAATCTGGACCAAATTGTATCAGATTTAAGAACAGGTTAATTGCAAGAGAAGTGAAAAACGTATGGTGTAAAAAACCACAAAATGCCGGTTTTACCACAAAAATCTGAAGCTGTATTCTAAATATTATTGTCCTCCCAGTACTGGTCTCTCGCTCTCTTTCCCTTTATCTATATCAATTAAAAGACAAACTATATATTAAATATCAATGAAATGCAACCAATATCACAGACATTAGTGAGTAGATGGCTAGACCAACAGCGAGAGGAATTTGCTAGTCCGAAACAGAAGCAAATTTCCAATACGGAAGAGAGCTTACGATGAGAGTGGTATTCAAGGAATCAAAATTAACTACCATTATATGTGACATCTTACCTGCTTTCCTAAACAACATTCTATCTAGTACTAATGATTTAAAGAGTCCCAACTTGAATTGAATGCTCTAAATATACTGGCCTAAATTAAACATGTAAAACATATGTCTCATATTCATATACAGTTTGACAGTCTCCAGAGCCCTTCAGAAGAATGTGTACAACACTTCCTTTGATGTAACAATTCTCCTATTATTTTTCACAATAAATTCTTTAAAAAATCATATTAAACACTTCAGTTAGAGAGGAACCCTAAGGAATAGACCAGCTGAATAGTGTCGAGTTGAGTGACCTTCTTCCAAATCTTGTCCTTCAAACAGCACTATATGCTAACCTCATTATGAGCCACATCTCTTACAATACTACCCACAACTGTGCTTTGAATTTGACATCTAGATCCTCAATAATCTCTCCCAAGAGGACTCATGAAAGATGTATAAACACTTCACATGTAGTTGATTCATCGTTCAATATGTTACCATAAGATTACTGCTGTATTTTTAATCTCAATTACAGTATTCAATAACAAAAAACTGATGCAAATCCCTCCCTTTGAAATTTGCAAGTCCTACAGTACATGTGACACCTATAAGGTGTTCGCACGAGGGTTGTAACCTCTGCATTCCATGCTTTTATCTTTCTCTAGTATATTTGGAAGATTTATATTAGAAAAGGTACAAAGAAGGACTTTTCACCGGGCGTCACAGGCCTCTTCCCAGAGATAGATTTTTCCTTCGTCAAAATCCCTTTAATGAGCTAAATAAGACCAACACATAAACCTTTCCATTTAAATTTATATCACCTACCATACTAAAGCACTATCAAACTTAGGTCCCACAAATTCTACACAGAACAGAGTACTGTAAGGTTTAAAGCAAAGGTCATTTGTTTGAATCAAAGTTACTAAACAGCAGATTCAAAAGCAGAAAGTTAGTAAATGAAAAGTTGCCTAGTTTAAGTTCTGTATTCCGAATATCTGTGATATGCGTTGAACTTGAATTTTACCTAGTTCTAACTTGATAACTTAACCTTACTATTTTCTTAATTGAATCTTTCCTTTTTCTAAACTTCTCACCGAGAATATTTTTACAATGCAACTGATTTTTAAAGGCCGAGATGTTTCCACTTGTTTTGATATACTGTTCAGTAACTTGTCATAAGAAGTAGAAACATTTTCTTACCAAAAACCTTACGAACTTTTCCCCAGAATCTCCCCAAAATTGAATCCTTTCATATAATTTCATCACATACTCATCTATCACGATAGTGAGTCCATGTAAATACTGGAGCGCGCTCAACTCAAACGACAGAATTCCGAGGTACTGTACTAACAAACTAACAAACCACGCCATGAATCGCATCCCAATTTCTGATTATACAAGAACAAAGCTAAAGCTAAATAAAATGTTCAGTCAATGTACTTTACCATATTCTTAATATACAATTCTGTAGAATTCATATGATCAACCCATCCTACCTGTTTGCTCGAAGCTACAAGCTGGTCGTCAATCAAACTTTTCTTTACGAAGGCTGTGGATGGGGCAGTGTCCGCAGGTTTCTGTTGGTACGTAGAGGCCAACGCTGCCCCTATGACATCAGCTGATGATGCAGGCATCACACGCTTTCCCAGAGCACACTCCACACTGCTGAAACAATTTAACAGATTTCAATACCGAGCAAATACAGTACGCACATTGTGGAAATTCAAATATGTAAAGAACAACTGGGATTTCTAACCTAACCCTCCCTACGGTAACTTGGGTCAATAGATCATAACCTAACGTGATGCAAACATATCTATATTTTTCAGAGGTTTGAACAGGATTTTTGAATCTGAGACAGTAAGCACATTGTGGAAATTCAAATATGTACGTAAATAAGTAAAGAACAACTGGAGTTTCTAACTTAACCCTCCCTACGGTAAGGTCAACAGATCATAACCTAACGTGATGCAAACATATCCATATTTTTTAGAGGTTTGAACAGGATTTTCGAATCGGGGATACATTTTGTATATCTATATCAATATTTACTTTTCATTTTTTCTTAACCGTTTTACCCCCAGGCTATTTGGAACTTTCCAACCTTTAACCCCCAGGGTTTTTTTTTTTTCAAGAAGATTTTTCTATATATATTTTTTAAATTGCTCTAACAGCCCTAATTTTTGTCATAGAGAGGTCAGGTTGGTCTCATTCTTTTGGAAAATGCCTTAAGTCTCTCATAAAATTATCAAAAATATGCACAAAAAAAAAAATGTAAATAGTTTTTTGCAAGGACGTACCAGTACGTCCATGGGGGTAAAGGGATGAGTTTTGTGAAACATACCAGTACGTCCTTTGGGGGTAAAAGGGTTAATTGATGATATTATTTTAGTTTTATTATTGCTCGAAGAGCTCTGCTCTACGTGGGCTTGGACCGAGTCTTTTTCGTAAATCTTTTATATGTAAATATTTTTTTCCAGCTGAGACGTGGCTGTAGAGGCTGAACATGATTTAAATCCGAGATACAAATGCATAATTACTGATACGTGGCTCTATTGGCATAGAAAATGGGTTTCAATCACGTTTTCCACGCTAAAGCTGTTTGCCGTTCCCCTAGTTATATGAAAATCATTTAGACATGTCTAGGCCTAAGGTACTCGTGCTTAACCTGACTTAGTACTGTACGTCTTTAATTACCAAGGGGAAGTTACACTTCCTGCAACCACTCACTTGCTTATGTACCTATATTCAAATTCGCGATGCATTTAACTCTTTATCTGCCATTCGGCTGCAGCAAATGTTTTAACCCTTTTACCCCCAGGCTATTTGGAAATTTCCAACCCTTAACCCCCAGGGGGTTATTTTTTTCCAGCACATTTTGCAGTATATTTTTTTTAAATTGCTCTAATAGCCTTAATTTTTGTCATAGAGAGGTCAGGTTGGTCTCATTCTCTTGGAAAATGCCTGAATTTTTTCAAAAAATTATCAAAAATACATAAAAAAAAATTTTTATAGCATTTTTTTCTAAGGACGTACCGGTACGTCCATGGGGGTAAAGGGATGGCTTTTGTGAAAAGTACCAGTACGTCCTTTGGGGGTAAAAGGGTTAAGAAAAAAAAACTTCTAGCCTAAAATTTTGTAAAAATTTACAATTTTTTTGCGAAAAATAAATTCACGACTAAATCAGGTAAGATAACATCCAGACAAATAGATATGCTATATACCTCTAAATTTAAATACAGTAGAATAATTTACAAGTGAAAACCGAATGAAATAGGGAACCTGCCCGTAATAATACTACCCGGGGATTTATATGAGAGCATATAATGTCAAGTTTGGGGAATTTAAATGTGGCAATTTGGTGAATTTAAATGTGACCATTTGGGGAATTTAAATGTGGCCGTTTGGTTAATTTAAATATGACAATTTGGGGAATTTAAATGTGGCCATTTGCGTAATCTAAATGTGGCCATTTGGGGAATTTAAATGTGACAATTTGGGAAATTTAAATATCGCAATTTGGGGAATTTAAATGTAACCATTTGGGGAATTTAAATGTAGCCAATTGGAAATTTAAATTTGGCCATTTGCGGAATTTAAATGTGGCCATTTGGGGAATTTAAATGTGGCCATTTGGGGAATTTAAATGTGGGCATTTGGGGAATTTAAATATGGCAATTTGGGGAATTTAAATGTGGCCATTTAGGGAATTTAAATTGGGCCATTTGGGAAATTTAAATTGGGCCATTTGGGAAATTTAAATTGGGCCATTTGGGAAATTTGGATGTGGCCATTTGGGGAATTTGAATGTGGCCACATGGGAAATTTAAATGTGGCCATTTGGGAAATTTAAATGTGGCCATTTGGGAAATCTAAATGAGACCATTTGAGGAATTTAAAAGTGACCATTTGAGAAATTGGGATGTATGTATGATAACGGCCACCTGTATGTATGATAACGGCCGATTGAAATACGGCAATGTAAGGGGGGTCGCAGAGGGGGCATCAGCCCCCATTAGGTAAGTAGGTAAGGACACAGCTTGTAGGTTAGGTTAGGGGGTGAGGTTTACTAACGGTGTCAATTTTTAACGCCACGAGAGGAACTAGCTGCTAACACACAAAGGCTCCGGGGAATTTAAATGTGGCCATTTTGGGAAATTTAAATGTGGCCACTTGGGAAATTTAAATGCGGCTATTTGGGGAATTCAAATGTGGCCATTTGGGAAATTTAAATGTGGCCATTTGGGAAATCTAAACGTGGCCATTTGAGAAATTTAAATGTGGCCATTTGGGGAATTTAAATGTGGCTATTTGGGAAATTTAAATGTGGCCATTTGGGAAATTTAAATGTGGCCATTTGGGAAATTTAAATGTGGCCATTAGGGAAATTTAAATGTGGCCATTTGGGAAATTTAAATGTGGCCATTTGGGGAATCTAAACGAGGCCATTTGGGGAATTTAAATGTGGCCATTTGGGAAATTTAAATATGGCCATTTGGGTAATCTAAATGTGGCCATTTGCAGAATTCAAATGTGGCCATTTGGGGAATTTAAATTGGGCCATTTGGGAAATTTAGATGTGGCTATTTGGGTAATTCAAATGTGGCCATTTGGGAAATTTAAATGTGGCCATTTGGGGAATCTAAACGAGGCCATTTGGGGAATTTAAATGTGGCCATTTGGGAAATTTAAATATGGCCATTTGGGTAATCTAAATGTGGCCATTTGCAGAATTCAAATGTGGCCATTTGGGGAATTTAAATTGGGCCATTTGGGAAATTTAATTGTGGCCATTTGGGAAATTTAAATGTGGCCATTTGGGAAATCTAAACGTGGCCATTAGGGAAATTTAAATGTGGCCATTTATGAAATCTAAACGTGGCCATTTGGGAAACCTAAATGTGGCCATTTGGGAAATCTGAACGTGGCCATTTGGGAAATTTAAATGTGGCCATTTGAGAAATTTAAATGTGGCCATTTGGGGAAATTTAAATGTGGCCATTTGGGAAATTTAAATATGACCATTTGGGAAATTCAAATGTGGCCATCTGAGGAATTTAAATGAAACCATTTGGGGAATTTAAATGAAACCATTTGGGGAATTTAAATGTGACCATTAGAGAAATTGGGGTGTACGTATGATAGCGGCCGATTGAAATACGGCAGTGAAAGAGGGGTCGCAGAGGGTTAGGGGGTGAGGTTTACGTTAGTTGGTGTCAATCTTTAATACACGCGAGAGGAACTAGCGGCTAACACACAAAGGCTCCGGGGAATTTAAATGTGGCCATTTGGGAAATTTAAATATGGCCAAGGTATACAATTAAGATAGTACATGTCTCCTCTACCTTTTGTCAAGAATATCCAAACGGTACAAGTTAATAAAAGGTAAAATTACATACAAATATCTAAAAATAGCAAATTAACGATATTTTCTCGTATAAAATCGAAAAGAAGAAATAGCAGCTTTTGCCCTAAGGCGCCGACAGTGCCTTTATTATTATTATTATTACTATCCAAGCTACAACCCTAATTGGAAAAGCAAGATGCTATAAGCCCAGGGGCTCCAATAGGGAAAAATAGCCCAGTGAGGAAAGGTAACCCGCCAAAGACCATCGTGCAAATTCCATACGTTCAGCATACGTTCTTCCACAACTTATTGCAAATATATAATCTTCTATACATCAGCAATCAGATTTTCTATTTAATTTATAATAAATATTAATAAATAACATCGTAAACGAGAGATAGAATTACGGCGGAGCCAACAGATTACATTTTAACGTCCACGATGGACCGATACTGTAAAAACCGCATTATCTACGCTTTTCTCACGTATAATATGAAGTATAATTAATCACCAGCTTGTACTTACCATTAAGAAAATACCCTCGTCATAAAAACTACGATGGAGAGAGAAATAGAACACTGTGAACAAAATACATAATCACAAGAGCGCAGATGAATAGTAAACACGAGCACAGTGCATTTAGTGTTGAGCAGCGTTGCCATTTCTGAATACGCGCTACTTGAACTTCCAAAACACGCCAAAAAAGGCGCTAAATCAATTTTTATATTATTATTATTATTACTATCCAAGCCACAACCCTAGTTGGAAAAGCAAGATGCTACAAGCCCAGGGGCTCCAACAGGGAAAAATAGCCCAGTGAGGAAAGGAAATAAGGAAATAAATAAATGAAGAGAACAAATTAACAATAAATCATTCTAAAAACAGTAACAACGTCAAAACAGACATGTCATATATAAACTATTAACAGCATCAAAAACAAATATGTCATAAATTAGCTATTAAATAATAATAATTATGTATGATAATACAGAGATTGTTTCAATAATCTAAGTTGGTAAAAAGATTCTGGAGGGCAATGATTTTATCATATTATATACTATAAATCCTTTTTTAGGTTTGATAATGATAAAACAGAGTTTATTTCAATAATTAAAGTGTGCCTTCCAGAATCTTTTTACCAACTTAAATTATTGAAACTATCTAGCGCCAGAAAAAAGGCGCTAAATCAATTTTTATATATAGTAATGATAAAACAAAGATTGTTTCAATAATTTAAATTGGTAAAAGGATTCTGGAAGGCAATCATTTTATCATGCTATATACTATAAATCCTTTTTAGTTATGATAATGATAAAACAGAGATTGTTTAAATAGTTCAAGGTGGTAAAATGACTGGGAAGCAATCAGTTTATCATATATACTATAGATATTTTTTAGCTATAATAATGATAAAAAAGAGGTTGTTTCAATAATTCAAATTGGTGAAAAGACTCTGGAAGGCAACCAGTTTATCATAGTATATACTATAAATCCTTTTTAGCTATGATAATGATAAAACAGAGATTGTTTCAATAATCTAAATTAGTAAAAGGATTCTGGAAGGCAATCATTTTATCATATTATATACTATAAATCCTTTTTAGCTATGATAATGATAAAACAGAGATTGTTTCAATAATTCAAGTTGGTATAAGGGTTCTGGAAGGCAATCATTTTATCATATTATATACTATAAATCCTTTTTTAGCTATGATAATGATAAAACAGAGATTGTTTAAATAGTTGAAGGTGGTAAAAAGACTGTGGGAAGCAATCAGTTTATCATATATACTATAAATACTTTTCTAACTATAATAATGATAAAACAGAGATTGTTTCAATAATTCAAGTTGGTAAAAAGACTCTGGAAGGCAACCTGTTTATCATATTACATACTATAAATCATTTCTAGCTATAATAATGATAAAAACGAGATTGTTTCAATATTTCAATAATTCAAGTTAGTAAAAAGACTCTGGAAGTCAACCAGTCTTTTATATCATATAATATCAGTGGAAAAAGCACTATATTTCGTGTTTGTGTAAAATAATGAAGCCAGAAAAGCACTAAATAATTTTTTTAGCTATAATAATGATAAAACAGAGATTGTTTCAATAATTTAAGTTGGGAAAAAGATTCCGGAAGGCAACCAGTTTATCATATTATATACTATCAGCGATAAAAGCACTATATTTCGTGTTTGCGTAAAATAGTGAAACCATGATAGATAATAAAAACACGCTAAATTCTCCAGAAATGCGCCAAATCTAGCGAGAGAGGCGTGGAAATGGCAACTCTTGCGTTGAGCAGCCGCGAAGATAGAAGGTTCTGACATTTATAGTTTTCAGGGACATGTTATATTATATTATCCCCAATGGTAGGCATTTTATTAAATTAATATTTAA